>NW_027223049.1:315708-328208 GCF_043380555.1 Nothobranchius furzeri
CAGAGTATAGCCCAAGTGGAGCACTTGTGTCGGACTAGGGAGGCTGTGCCGTGCCCCCTGGAGGTCTAAAGGATGACCATTAGTTGTGGTTCTCGCCCCGGGACTTGGGTCAGAGTACAGCCCAAGTGGAGCACTTGCGTCGGACTAGGGAGGCTGTGCCGGGCCCCCTGGAGGTCTAAAGGATGACCAGTAGTTGTGGTTCTCGCCCCGGGCCGTGGGTCTGAGTATGGCCCAAGTGGGACACTTGTGTCGGACTAGGGAGGCTCTGCCGTGCCCCCTTGAGGTCTAAAGGATGACCAGTAGTTGTGGTTCTCGCCCCGGGACTTGGGTCATAGTATAGCCCAAGTGGGACACTTGTGTCGGACTAGGGAGGCTCTGCCGTGCCCCCTTGAGGTCTAAAGGATGACCATGAGGTCAAAAGGATGACCAGTAGTTGTGGTTCTCGCCCCGGGACTTGGGTCAGAGTATGGCCCAAGTGGTGCACTTGTGTCGGTCTAGGGAGGCTGTGCCGGTCCCCCTGGAGGTCTAAAGGATGACCAGTAGTTGTGGTTCTCGCCCCGGGACTTGGGTCAGAGTATAGCCCAAGTGGAGCACTTGTGTCGGACTAGGGAGGCTGTGCCGGGCCCCCTGGAGGTCTAAAGGATGACCAGTAGTTGTGGTTCTCACCCCGGGTCGTGGGTCCGAGTCTGGCCCGAGTAGAGCACTTTGGTCGGCTACCGGGGGGTGTGCCGTGCCCCCTGGAGGTCTAAAGGATGACCAGTAGTTGTGGTTCTCGCCCCGGGACTTGGGTCAGAGTATAGCCCAAGTGGAGCACTTGTGTCGGCCTAGGGAGGCTGTGCCGGGCCCCCTGGAGATCTAAAGGATGACCATGAGGTCAAAAGGATGACCAGTAGTTGTGGTTCTCGCCCCGGGACTTGGGTCAGAGTATAGCCCAAGTGGAGCACTTGTGTCGGCCTAGGGAGGCTGTGCCGGGCCCCCTGGAGGTCTAAAGGATGACCAGTAGTTGTGGTTCTCGCACCGGGACTTGGGTCAGAGTACAGCCCAAGTGGAGCACTTGTGTCGGTCTAGGGAGGCTGTGCCGGGCCCCCTGGAGGTCTAAAGGATGACCATGAGGTCAAAAGGATGACCAGTAGTTGTGGTTCTCGCCCCGGGACTTGGGTCAGAGTATAGCCCAAGTGGAGCACTTGTGTCGGACTAGGGAGGCTGTGCCGTGCCCCCTGGAGGTCTAAAGGATGACCAGTAGTTGTGGTTCTCGCCCCGGGACTTGGGTCAGAGTATAGCCCAAGTGGAGCACTTGTGTCGGCCTAGGGAGGCTGTGCCGGGCCCCCTGGAGGTCTAAAGGATGACCATGAGGTCAAAAGGATGACCAGTAGTTGTGGTTCTCGCCCCGGGACTTGGGTCAGAGTATAGCCCAAGTGGAGCACTTGTGTCGGACTAGGGAGGCTGTGCCGTGCCCCCTGGAGGTCTAAAGGATGACCAGTAGTTGTGGTTCTCGCCCCGGGACTTGGGTCAGAGTATAGCCCAAGTGGAGCACTTGTGTCGGACTAGGGAGGCTGTGCCGTGCCCCCTGGAGGTCTAAAGGATGACCAGTAGTTGTGGTTCTCGCCCCGGGACTTGGGTCATAGTATAGCCCAAGTGGAGCACTTGGGTCGGACTAGGGAGGCTGTGTCGTGCCCCCTGGAGGTCTAAAGGATGACCAGTAGTTGTGGTTCTCGCCCCGGGACTTGGGTCAGAGAATAGCCCAAGTGGGACACTTGTGTCGGACTAGGGAGGCTCTGCCGTGCCCCCTGGAGGTCTAAAGGATGACCAGTAGTTGTGGTTCTCGCCCCGGGACTTGGGTCAGAGTATAGCCCAAGTGGAGCACTTGTGTCGGACTAGGGAGGCTGTGCCGTGCCCCCTGGAGGTCTAAAGGATGACCATTAGTTGTGGTTCTCGCCCCGGGACTTGGGTCAGAGTACAGCCCAAGTGGAGCACTTGCGTCGGACTAGGGAGGCTGTGCCGGGCCCCCTGGAGGTCTAAAGGATGACCAGTAGTTGTGGTTCTCGCCCCGGGCCGTGGGTCTGAGTATGGCCCAAGTGGGACACTTGTGTCGGACTAGGGAGGCTCTGCCGTGCCCCCTTGAGGTCTAAAGGATGACCAGTAGTTGTGGTTCTCGCCCCGGGACTTGGGTCATAGTATAGCCCAAGTGGGACACTTGTGTCGGACTAGGGAGGCTCTGCCGTGCCCCCTTGAGGTCTAAAGGATGACCATGAGGTCAAAAGGATGACCAGTAGTTGTGGTTCTCGCCCCGGGACTTGGGTCAGAGTATGGCCCAAGTGGTGCACTTGTGTCGGTCTAGGGAGGCTGTGCCGGTCCCCCTGGAGGTCTAAAGGATGACCAGTAGTTGTGGTTCTCGCCCCGGGACTTGGGTCAGAGTATAGCCCAAGTGGAGCACTTGTGTCGGACTAGGGAGGCTGTGCCGGGCCCCCTGGAGGTCTAAAGGATGACCAGTAGTTGTGGTTCTCACCCCGGGTCGTGGGTCCGAGTCTGGCCCGAGTAGAGCACTTTGGTCGGCTACCGGGGGGTGTGCCGTGCCCCCTGGAGGTCTAAAGGATGACCAGTAGTTGTGGTTCTCGCCCCGGGACTTGGGTCAGAGTATAGCCCAAGTGGAGCACTTGTGTCGGCCTAGGGAGGCTGTGCCGAGGCCCCTGGAGATCTAAAGGATGACCATTGAGGTCAAAAGGATGACCAGTAGTTGTGGTTCACGCCCTGGACTTGGGTCAGAGTATAGCCCAAGTGGAGCACTTGTGTCGGCCTAGGGAGGCTGTGCCGGGCCCCTGGAGGTCTAAAGGATGACCAGTAGTTGTGGTTCTCGCACGGGACTTGGGTCAGAGTACAGCCCAAGTGGAGCACTTGTGTCGGTCTAGGGAGGCTGTGCCGGGGCCCCTGGAGGTCTAAAGGATGACCATGAGGTCAAAAGGATGACCAGTAGTTGTGGTTCTCGCCCCGGGACTTGGGTCAGAGTATAGCCCAAGTGGAGCACTTGTGTCGGACTAGGGAGGCTTTGCCGTGCCCCCTGGAGGTCTAAGGATGACCAGTAGTTTGTGGTTCTCGCCCGGACTTGGGTCAGAGTATAGCCCAAGTGGAGCACTTGTGTCGGCTAGGGAGGCTGTGCCGGCCCCCTGGAGGTCTAAAGGATGACCATGAGGTCAAAAGGATGACCAGTAGTTGTGGTTCTCGCCCCGGGACTTGGGTCAGAGTATAGCCAAGTGGAGCACTTGTGTCGGACTAGGGAGGCTGTGCCGTGCCCCCTGGAGGTCTAAAGGATGACCAGTAGTTGTGGTTCTCGCCCCGGGACTTGGGTCTAGTATAGCCCAAGTGGAGCACTTGTGTCGGACTAGGGAGGCTGTGCCGTGCCCCTGGAGGTCTAAAGGATGACCAGTAGTTGTGGTTCTCGCCCCGGGACTTGGGTCATAGTATAGCCCAAGTGGAGCACTTGGGGTCGGACTAGGGAGCTGTGTCGTCCCCTGGAGGTCTAAAGGATGACCAGTAGTTGTGGTTCTCGCCCCGGGACTTGGGTCAGAGAATAGCCCAAGTGGGACACTTGTGTCGGACTAGGGAGGCTCTGCCGTGCCCCTGGAGGCTAAAGGATGACCAGTAGTTGTGGTTCTCGCCCCGGGACTGGGTCGAGTATAGCCAAGTGGAGCACTTGTGTCGGACTAGGGAGGCTGTGCCGTGCCCCTGGAGGTCTAAAGGATGACCATTAGTTGTGGTTCTCGCACCTGGACTTGGGTCAGAGTACAGCCCAAGTGGAGCACTTGCGTCGGACTAGGGAGGCTGTGCCGGGCCCCCTGGAGGTCTAAAGGATGACCAGTAGTTGTGGTTCTCGCCCCGGGCCGTGGGTCTGAGTATGGCCCAAGTGGGACACTTGTGTCGGACTAGGGAGGCTCTGCCGTGCCCCCTTGAGGTCTAAAGGATGACCAGTAGTTGTGGTTCTCGCCCCGGGACTTGGGTCATAGTATAGCCCAAGTGGGACACTTGTGTCGGACTAGGGAGGCTCTGCCGTGCCCCCTTGAGGTCTAAAGGATGACCATGAGGTCAAAAGGATGACCAGTAGTTGTGGTTCTCGCCCCGGGACTTGGGTCAGAGTATGGCCCAAGTGGTGCACTTGTGTCGGTCTAGGGAGGCTGTGCCGGTCCCCCTGGAGGTCTAAAGGATGACCAGTAGTTGTGGTTCTCGCCCCGGGACTTGGGTCAGAGTATAGCCCAAGTGGAGCACTTGTGTCGGACTAGGGAGGCTGTGCCGGGCCCCCTGGAGGTCTAAAGGATGACCAGTAGTTGTGGTTCTCACCCCGGGTCGTGGGTCCGAGTCTGGCCCGAGTAGAGCACTTTGGTCGGCTACCGGGGGGTGTGCCGTGCCCCCTGGAGGTCTAAAGGATGACCAGTAGTTGTGGTTCTCGCCCCGGGACTTGGGTCAGAGTATAGCCCAAGTGGAGCACTTGTGTCGGCCTAGGGAGGCTGTGCCGGGCCCCCTGGAGATCTAAAGGATGACCATGAGGTCAAAAGGATGACCAGTAGTTGTGGTTCTCGCCCCGGGACTTGGGTCAGAGTATAGCCCAAGTGGAGCACTTGTGTCGGCCTAGGGAGGCTGTGCCGGGCCCCCTGGAGGTCTAAAGGATGACCAGTAGTTGTGGTTCTCGCACCGGGACTTGGGTCAGAGTACAGCCCAAGTGGAGCACTTGTGTCGGTCTAGGGAGGCTGTGCCGGGCCCCCTGGAGGTCTAAAGGATGACCAGTAGTTGTGGTTCTCGCCCCGGGCCGTGGGTCTGAGTATGGCCCAAGTGGGGCACTTGCGTCGGACTGGGGAGGCTCTGCCGCGCCCCCTGGAGGTCAAAAGGATGACCAGTAGTTGTGGTTCTCACCCCGGGTCGTGGGTCCGAGTCTGGCCCGAGTAGAGCACTTTGGTCGGCTACCGGGGGGTGTGCCGTGCCCCCTGGAGCCATGGGAGTGAGCTCCAGCAGACTGGTATTTTTCGGAGAACCAGGCCCACACTCCTCAGACTTTGTGCCCAGGGACAGGCCACCAAAATCGGCCGCGGCTCGTGCACTTTGCCCCTGCGTTTCTCCCAGAACCAGAGCCGGAAAAATCCCAAAATTGATGCCCAGAGATAGTCGACTCTGCCTGGAATAGATTGCCACCCAAACCCGCCAACTCACGCTGGTTTTCCGATGGCCTCACCTACTAACCCGAGCATGGTCATCGCTCGCACCTTCCAAAACCTCCAGGGGCGCAGGCACTTTTCATTTACTGGCCATAAGGCCGACCGCCTTAAGCGTTAAGCGATAAGCGAAAGGCTTAGTTTGGACTTAGTTTTTGGAGCGACGAGGTCGCCGTTTTGTCAATTCTGAACCGATTTTCACGCGGTTTTCGACTGCCTGCGCCTGGGGAGCCGCCCAGAAGCCCCAGGCAGTGTTCTGGGTGGACTTCCGGACCGGTCCGGACCCGGTACCGGCCGGGGGAACCGCACCACGCCTCTCGGGCGTTTCTACACCGATTTTCGCGGGGTTTTCGACTGCATAGACGGGGCCACCTGCTGCAGGGCCCGAGGGAGGGCCTTACTGAGCTGGGTCCGACGCAGGGCCCGGTTCCTGGAGCCCGCTGGGGGGGGGGGGGGGTTCTCTAAGGCTCACGGCGGGCTGCTGAGGGGCCGGATCGGATGCAGACAGGCGCTCCTCTGCCCAGGTCTTTGCTCCCCTGCCCCACTAGGAATGGAAGACACACTGCCAACAGCTTCTGGAGGGTGATGGGCCCTGCTGCAGACCAGGTCCGACCCAGGTTTCAGCTATCCCACCCCGCAGGGACTTAAAGACACACTGCCATCAGCTTCTGGAGGCTGCTGAGCTCTACTATAGAGCAGGTCCGACCCAGGTTTCAGCTCCTGCAGCCCACTAGGACTTAAACACACACTGCCATCAGCGTCTGGATGGTGATGGGCCCTGCTGCAGACCAGGTCCGACCCAGGTTTCAGCTATCCCACCCCGCAGGGACTTAAAGACACACTGCCATCAGCTTCTGGAGGCTGCTGAGCTCTACTATAGAGCAGGTCCGACCCAGGTTTCAGCTCCTGCAGCCCACTAGGACTTAAACACACACTGCCATCAGCGTCTGGATGGTGATGGGCCCTGCTGCAGACCAGGTCCGACCCAGGTATCAGCTCCTGCACCCCGCAGGGAATTGAAGACACACTGCCATCAGCTTCTGGAGGCTGCTGAGCTCTGCTATAGACCAGGTCCGACCCAGGTTTCAGCTCCTGCACCCCGCAGGGAACTAAACACACACTGCCATCTGCAACTGGAGGCTGCTGAGCCCTGCTGCAGACCAGGTCCGACCCAGGTTATGGCTCTCCCACCCCCCTGGGACTTAAACACACACAGCCATCAGCTTCTGGATGGTGATGGGCCCTGCTGCAGACCAGGTCCGACCCAGGTTTCAGCTCCTCAACCCCGCAGGGACTTAAACCCACACCGCCATCAGCTTCTGGAGGGTGATGGGCCCTGCTGCGGGCCAGGTCCGACCCAGGTTTCAGCTCTCCCACCCCGCAGGGACTTAAACACACACAGCCATCAGCTTCTGGGGGCTGCTGAGCCCTGCTGCAGACCAGGTCCGACCCAGGTTTCAGCTCTCCCACCCCGCAGGGTCTTTAACACACACACTGCCATCAGCTGCTGGAGGCTGCTGAGCTCCGCTATAGACCAGGTCCGACCCAGGTTTCTGCTCCTGCACCCCGCAGGGAATGAAAGACACACTGCCATCAGCTTCTGGAGGCTGCTGAGCCCTGCTGCAGACCAGGTCCGACCCAGGTATCGGCTCTCCAACCAGGCAGAGACTTAAACACACACACACACACACACACTGCCATCAGCTTCTGGGGGCTGCTGAGCTCTGCTGTAGACCGGGTCCGACCCAGGTTTCTGCTCCTCCACCCCGCAGGGACTTAAACACACACTGCCACCAGCTTCTGGAGGGTGATGGGCCCTGCTTTAGACCAGGTCTGACCCGGGATATAGCTCTCCCACCCCGCAGGGACTTAAACACTCACTGCCATCAGCTGCTGGAGGCTGCCGAGCTCTGCTGCAGACCAGGTCCCACCCAGGTTTCTGCTCCTGCACCCCGCAGGGACTTAAACACACACTGCCACCAGCTTCTGGAGGGTGATGGGCCCTGCTGTGGACCAGGTCCGACCCGGATATCAGCTCTCCCACCAGGCAGGGACTTAAACACACACTGCAATCAGCTGCTGGAGGCTGCTGAGCTCTACTATAGACCAGGTCCGACCCAGGTTTCAGCTCTCCCACCAGGCAGTGACTTAAAGACACACTGCCATCAGCTGCTGGAGGCTGCTGAGCTCTTCTATAGACCAGGTCCGACCCAGGTTTCAGCTCTCACACCAGGCAGGGACTTAAACACACACTGCCATCAGCTGCTGGAGGCTGCTGAGCTCTGCTATAGACCAGGTCCGACCCAGGTTTCAGCTCTCCCACCAGGCAGGGACTTAAAGACACACTGCCATCAGCTGCTGGAGGCTGCCGAGCCCTGCTGCAGACCATGTCCGACCCAGGTTTCAGCTCTCCCACCAGGCAGGGACTTAGAGGCACGCTGCCATCAGCTTCTGGAGGCTGCTGAGCTCTGCCATAGACCAGGTCCGACCGAGGTTTCAGCTCTCCCACCCCGCAGGGACTTAAACACACACTGCCATCAGCTGCTGGAGGCTGCTGAGCTCTGCTATAGACCAGGTCCGACCCGGGATATAGCTCTCCCACCCCGCAGGGACTTAAACACACACTGCCATCAGCTGCTGGAGGCTGCTGAGCTCTTCTATAGACCAGGTCCGACCCAGGTTTCAGCTCTCCCACCCCGCAGGGACTTGAACACACACTGCCATCAGCTTCTGGAGGCTGCTGAGCTCTGCTATAGACCAGGTCCGACCCAGGTTTCTGCTCCTCCACCCCGCAGGGAATTAAAGACACACTGCCATCAGCTTCTGGATGGTGATGGGCCCTGCTGCAGACCAAGTCCGACCCGGGTTACAGCTCTCCCACCAGGCAGGGAATTAAACACACACTGCCATCAGCTGCTGGAGGCTGCTGAGCTCCGCTATAGACCAGGTCCGACCCGGGTTCCTGCTCCTGCACCCCGCAGGGACCAAAACACACACACTGCCATCAGCTTCTGGAGGCTGCTGAGCTCTTCTATAGACCAGGTCCGACCCAGGTTTCAGCTCTCCCACCAGGCAGGGACTTAAACACACACTGCCATCACCTTCTGCTGGCTGCTGAGCTCTGCTGCAGACCAGGTCCGACCCAGGTTTCAGCTCCTGCACCCCGCAGGGAACTAAACACACACTGCCGTCACCTTCTGCTGGCTGCTGAGCCCTGCTGCAGACCAGGTCCGACCCAGGTTTCAGCTCCTGCACCCCGCAGTGGATTAAAGACACACTGCCATCAGGTTCTGGAGGCTGCTGAGCTCTGCTGCAGACCAGGTCCGACCCAGGTTATGGCTCTCCCACCCCGCAGGGACTTAAACACACACCGCCGTCAGCTTCTGGATGGTGATGGGCCCTGCTGCAGACCAGGTCCGACCCACGTTTCAGCTCTCCCACCCCGCAGGGGATGAAACACACACTGCCATCAGCTTCTGGAGGCTGCTGAGCTCTGCTAAAGACCAGGTCCGACCCAGCTTTCAGCTCTCCCACCAGGCAGGGAGTTAAAGACACACTGTCATCGGCTTCTGGAGGGTGCTGAGCCCTGCTGCACACCAAGTCTGACCCAGGTTTCAGCTCATCCACCCCGCAGGGACCTAAACACACACTGCCATCAGCTTCTGAGTGGTAATGGGCCCTGCTGCAGACCAGGTCCGACCCAGGTTTCAGCTCCTCCACCCCGCCATCACCAGCTGGAGGCTGGCTGCTGCTCCTGCACCCTGCCATCAGCTGCTGGAGGCTTCTGTTCCTCCACCCCGCCATCAGCAGCTGGAGGCTGGCTGCTGGAGGCTGGCTGCTGCTCCTCCACCCCGCCATCACCAGCTGGAGGCTGGTTGCAGCTCCTGCACCCCGCCATCAGCTGCTGGAGGCTGCCTGCAGCCCCTGCACCCCGCCATCAGCTGCTGGAGGCTGGCTGCAGCTCCTGCACACCGCCATCAGCTGCTGGAGGCTGCCTGCAGCTCCTGCACCCCGCCATCAGCTGCTGGAGGCTGGCTGCTGCTCCTGCACCCCGCCAGCAGCTGCTGGAGGCTGGCTGCTGCTCCTCCACCCAACCATCAGCTGCTGGACGCTGGCTGCTGCTCCTGCACCCCGCCATCAGCTGCTGGAGGCTGGCTGCTGCTCCTCCACCACCCAACCATCAGCTGCTGGACGCTGGCTGCAGCTCCTCCACCCCGCCATCAGCTGCTGGTGGCTGGCTGCAGCTCCTTCACCCCGCCATCAGCTGCTGGTGGCTGGCTGCAGCTCCTTCACCCCGCCATCACCAGCTGGAGGCTGGCTGCTGCTCCTGCACCCCGCCATCAGCTGCTGGAGGCTGCCTGCAGCTCCTGCGCCCCGCCATCAGCTGCTGGAGGCTGGCTGCTGCTCCTGCACCCTGCCATCAGCTGTTCGAGGCTGGCTGCAGCTCCTCCACCCCACCATCACCAGCTGGAGGCTGGTTGCAGCTCCTGCACCCCGTCATCAGCAGCTGGAGGCTGCCTGCTGCTCCTGCACCCCGCCATCAGCTGCTGGAGGCTGCCTGCAGCTCCTGCACCCCGCCATCATTTGCTGGAGGCTGGCTGCAGCTCCTGCAACCCGCCATCAGCTGCTGGAGGCTGGCTGCTGCTCCTCCACCCCACCATGACCTGCTGGAGGCTGGCTGCAGCTCCTTCACACCGCCATCAGCTGATGGATGCTGGCTGAACGCTGGAGGCTGGCTGCTGCTCCCACACACCGCCATCAGCTCCTGGAGGCTGGCTGGCTGCTGGAGGCTGTCTGCTGCTGCTCCTCCACCCCGCCATCACCAGCTGGAGGCTGGCTGCTGGAGGCTGGCTGCAGCTCCTGCACCCCACCATCAGCTGCTGGAGGCTGGCTTCTGCTCCTCCACCCCGCCATCAGCTGCTGGGGGCTGGCTGCTGGAGGCTGGCTGCAGCTCCTCCACCCCGCCATCACCAGCTGGAGGCTGGTTGCAGCTCCTGCACCCCGCCATCAGCTGCTGGAGGCTGCCTGCTGCTCCTGCACCCCGCCATCAGCTGCTGGAGGCTGCCTGCACCTCCTGCACCCCGCCATCAGCTGCTGGAGGCTGGCTTCTGCTCCTCCACCCCGCCATCAGCTGATGGAGGCTGCCTGCTTCTCCACCCCGCCATCACTAGCTGGAGGCTGGCTGCTGGAGGCTGGCTGCAGCTCCTCCACCCCGCCATCAGCTGCTGGAGGCTGCCTGCAGCTCCTGCACCCCGCCATCACCAGCTGGAGGCTGGCTTCTGCTCCTCCACCCCGCCATCAGCTGATGGAGGCTGCCTGCTTCTCCACCCCGCCATCACTAGCTGGAGGCTGGCTGCTGGAGGCTGGCTGCAGCTCCTCCACCCCGCCATCAGCTGCTGGAGGCTGGCTGCTGCTCCTGCACCCCGCCATCAGCTGCTGGAGGCTGGCTGCTGCTCCTCCACCCAACCATCAGCTGCTGGACGCTGGCTGCAGCTCCTCCACCCCACCATCAGCTGCTGGACGCTGGCTGCAGCTCCTCCACCCCGCCATCAGCTGCTGGAGGCTGCCTGCAGCTCCTGCACCCCGCCATCAGCTGCTGGAGGCTGCCTGCAGCTCCTGCACCCCGCCATCACCAGCTGGAGGCTGGCTTCTGCTCCTCCACCCCGCCATCAGCTGATGGAGGCTGCCTGCTTCTCCACCCCGCCATCACTAGCTGGAGGCTGGCTGCTGGAGGCTGGCTGCTGCTCCTCCACCCAACCATCAGCTGCTGGACGCTGGCTGCAGCTCCTCCACCCCACCATCAGCTGCTGGACGCTGGCTGCAGCTCCTGCACCCCGCCATCAGCTGCTGGAGGCTGGCTTCTGCTCCTCCACCCCGCCATCAGCTGCTGGAGGCTGCCTGCTGCTCCTGCACCCCGCCATCAGCTGCTGGAGGCTGGCTGCTGCTCCTGCACCCCGCCATCAGCTGCTGGAGGCTGGCTGCTGGAGGCTGGCTGCAGCTCCTCCACCCCACCATCAGCTGCTGGACGCTGGCTGCAGCTCCTCCACCCCACCATCAGCTGCTGGACGCTGGCTGCAGCTCCTGCACCCCGCCATCAGCTGCTGGAGGCTGGCTTCTGCTCCTCCACCCCGCCATCAGCTGACGGAGGCTGCCTGCTTCTCCACCCCGCCATCACTAGCTGGAGGCTGGCTGCTGGAGGCTGGCTGCAGCTCCTCCACCCCACCATCAGCTGCTGGACGCTGGCTGCAGCTCCTGCACCCCGCCATCAGCTGCTGGAGGCTGGCTTCTGCTCCTCCACCCCGCCATCAGCTGACGGAGGCTGCCTGCTTCTCCACCCCGCCATCACTAGCTGGAGGCTGGCTGCTGGAGGCTGGCTGCAGCTCCTCCACCCCGCCATCAGCTGCTGGAGGCTGGCTGCTGCTCCTGCACCCCGCCATCAGCTGCTGGACGCTGGCTGCAGCTCCTCCACCCCGCCATCACCAGCTGGAGGCTGCCTGCTGCTCTTCCACCCCGCCATCAGCTGATGGACGCTGGCTGCAGCTCCTCCACCCCGCCATCAGCTGCTGGAGGCTGGCTGGCCGCTGGAGGCTGGCTGCTGCTCCCACACACCGCCATCAGCTGCTGGAGGCTGGCTGGCTGCTGGAGGCTGGCTGCTGCTGCTCCTCCTCCCCGCCATCACCAGCTGGAGGCTGGCTGCTGCTCCTACACCCCGCCATCAGCTGATGGAGGCTGCCTGCTCCTCCGCCCCGCCATCACCAGCTGGAGGCTGGCTGCTGGAGGCTGGCTGCAGCTCCTTCACCCCGCCATCACCAGCTGGAGGCTGGCTTCTGCTCCTGCACCCCGCCATCAGCTGCTGGAGGCTGGCTTCTGCTCCTCCACCCCGCCACCAGCTGCTGGAGGCTGGCTGCTGCTCCTGCACCCCGCCAGCAGCTGCTGGAGGCTGGCTGCTGCTCCTCCACCACCCAACCATCAGCTGCTGGACGCTGGCTGCAGCTCCTCCACCCCGCCATCAGCTGCTGGTGGCTGGCTGCTGCTCCTGCACCCCGCCATCAGCTGCTGGTGGCTGGCTGCAGCTCCTTCACCCCGCCATCACCAGCTGGAGGCTGGCTGCTGCTCCTGCACCCCGCCATCAGCTGCTGGAGGCTGGCTGCAGCTCCTCCACCCCACCATCAGCCGTTGGAGGCTGGCTGCTGCTCCTCCACCCTGACATCACCAGCTGGAGGCTTCTGTTCCTCCACCCCACCATCAGCAGCTGGAGGCTGGCTGCTTGAGGCTGGCTGCTGCTCCCCCACCCCGCCATCACCT
>NW_027223049.1:338208-350708 GCF_043380555.1 Nothobranchius furzeri
TAGCGCAGGCTCTCGGCAGCACTTTGAAAATTTTTCAGCCGAAATCTCGAACGTCTGGTAATCCCAAGGGGGGACTTTGAAATTTTTTCTGCACTCATGGTCATCCGACAGAGGGACTTTGAAAATTTTCCTGCACTCATGGTCATCCTACGAGGACACTTTGAAAATAAACACGACACTCTGGTCATCCTGTGGAGAGAGGACAAGAGGGTGGATCACGGTGGGACTGCCGTGACCCTAAGCTACTATTGAGGCATCAACCTGGGATGAGCTGGGGTCTGACATCCCCCTGTTGCCATGGAGGTCTAAAGGATGACCATTAGTTGTGGTTCTCGCCCCGGGACTTGGGTCAGAGTACAGCCGAAGTGGAGCACTTGTGTCGGACTAGGGAGGCTGTGCCGTGCCCCCTGGAGGTCTAAAGGATGACCAGTAGTTGTGGTTCTCGCCCCGGGACTTGGGTCAGAGTATAGCCCAAGTGGAGCACTTGTGTCGGCCTAGGGAGGCTGTGCCGGGCCCCCTGGAGGTCTAAAGGATGACCATGAGGTCAAAAGGATGACCAGTAGTTGTGGTTCTCGCCCCGGGACTTGGGTCAGAGTATAGCCCAAGTGGAGCACTTGTGTCGGACTAGGGAGGCTGTGCCGTGCCCCCTGGAGGTCTAAAGGATGACCAGTAGTTGTGGTTCTCGCCCCGGGACTTGGGTCAGAGTATAGCCCAAGTGGAGCACTTGTGTCGGACTAGGGAGGCTGTGCCGTGCCCCCTGGAGGTCTAAAGGATGACCAGTAGTTGTGGTTCTCGCCCCGGGACTTGGGTCATAGTATAGCCCAAGTGGAGCACTTGGGTCGGACTAGGGAGGCTGTGTCGTGCCCCCTGGAGGTCTAAAGGATGACCAGTAGTTGTGGTTCTCGCCCCGGGACTTGGGTCAGAGAATAGCCCAAGTGGGACACTTGTGTCGGACTAGGGAGGCTCTGCCGTGCCCCCTGGAGGTCTAAAGGATGACCAGTAGTTGTGGTTCTCGCCCCGGGACTTGGGTCAGAGTATAGCCCAAGTGGAGCACTTGTGTCGGACTAGGGAGGCTGTGCCGTGCCCCCTGGAGGTCTAAAGGATGACCATTAGTTGTGGTTCTCGCCCCGGGACTTGGGTCAGAGTACAGCCCAAGTGGAGCACTTGCGTCGGACTAGGGAGGCTGTGCCGGGCCCCCTGGAGGTCTAAAGGATGACCAGTAGTTGTGGTTCTCGCCCCGGGCCGTGGGTCTGAGTATGGCCCAAGTGGGACACTTGTGTCGGACTAGGGAGGCTCTGCCGTGCCCCCTTGAGGTCTAAAGGATGACCAGTAGTTGTGGTTCTCGCCCCGGGACTTGGGTCATAGTATAGCCCAAGTGGGACACTTGTGTCGGACTAGGGAGGCTCTGCCGTGCCCCCTTGAGGTCTAAAGGATGACCATGAGGTCAAAAGGATGACCAGTAGTTGTGGTTCTCGCCCCGGGACTTGGGTCAGAGTATGGCCCAAGTGGTGCACTTGTGTCGGTCTAGGGAGGCTGTGCCGGTCCCCCTGGAGGTCTAAAGGATGACCAGTAGTTGTGGTTCTCGCCCCGGGACTTGGGTCAGAGTATAGCCCAAGTGGAGCACTTGTGTCGGACTAGGGAGGCTGTGCCGGGCCCCCTGGAGGTCTAAAGGATGACCAGTAGTTGTGGTTCTCACCCCGGGTCGTGGGTCCGAGTCTGGCCCGAGTAGAGCACTTTGGTCGGCTACCGGGGGGTGTGCCGTGCCCCCTGGAGGTCTAAAGGATGACCAGTAGTTGTGGTTCTCGCCCCGGGACTTGGGTCAGAGTATAGCCCAAGTGGAGCACTTGTGTCGGCCTAGGGAGGCTGTGCCGGGCCCCCTGGAGATCTAAAGGATGACCATGAGGTCAAAAGGATGACCAGTAGTTGTGGTTCTCGCCCCGGGACTTGGGTCAGAGTATAGCCCAAGTGGAGCACTTGTGTCGGCCTAGGGAGGCTGTGCCGGGCCCCCTGGAGGTCTAAAGGATGACCAGTAGTTGTGGTTCTCGCACCGGGACTTGGGTCAGAGTACAGCCCAAGTGGAGCACTTGTGTCGGTCTAGGGAGGCTGTGCCGGGCCCCCTGGAGGTCTAAAGGATGACCATGAGGTCAAAAGGATGACCAGTAGTTGTGGTTCTCGCCCCGGGACTTGGGTCAGAGTATAGCCCAAGTGGAGCACTTGTGTCGGACTAGGGAGGCTGTGCCGTGCCCCCTGGAGGTCTAAAGGATGACCAGTAGTTGTGGTTCTCGCCCCGGGACTTGGGTCAGAGTATAGCCCAAGTGGAGCACTTGTGTCGGCCTAGGGAGGCTGTGCCGGGCCCCCTGGAGGTCTAAAGGATGACCATGAGGTCAAAAGGATGACCAGTAGTTGTGGTTCTCGCCCCGGGACTTGGGTCAGAGTATAGCCCAAGTGGAGCACTTGTGTCGGACTAGGGAGGCTGTGCCGTGCCCCCTGGAGGTCTAAAGGATGACCAGTAGTTGTGGTTCTCGCCCCGGGACTTGGGTCAGAGTATAGCCCAAGTGGAGCACTTGTGTCGGACTAGGGAGGCTGTGCCGTGCCCCCTGGAGGTCTAAAGGATGACCAGTAGTTGTGGTTCTCGCCCCGGGACTTGGGTCATAGTATAGCCCAAGTGGAGCACTTGGGTCGGACTAGGGAGGCTGTGTCGTGCCCCCTGGAGGTCTAAAGGATGACCAGTAGTTGTGGTTCTCGCCCCGGGACTTGGGTCAGAGAATAGCCCAAGTGGGACACTTGTGTCGGACTAGGGAGGCTCTGCCGTGCCCCCTGGAGGTCTAAAGGATGACCAGTAGTTGTGGTTCTCGCCCCGGGACTTGGGTCAGAGTATAGCCCAAGTGGAGCACTTGTGTCGGACTAGGGAGGCTGTGCCGTGCCCCCTGGAGGTCTAAAGGATGACCATTAGTTGTGGTTCTCGCCCCGGGACTTGGGTCAGAGTACAGCCCAAGTGGAGCACTTGCGTCGGACTAGGGAGGCTGTGCCGGGCCCCCTGGAGGTCTAAAGGATGACCAGTAGTTGTGGTTCTCGCCCCGGGCCGTGGGTCTGAGTATGGCCCAAGTGGGACACTTGTGTCGGACTAGGGAGGCTCTGCCGTGCCCCCTTGAGGTCTAAAGGATGACCAGTAGTTGTGGTTCTCGCCCCGGGACTTGGGTCATAGTATAGCCCAAGTGGGACACTTGTGTCGGACTAGGGAGGCTCTGCCGTGCCCCCTTGAGGTCTAAAGGATGACCATGAGGTCAAAAGGATGACCAGTAGTTGTGGTTCTCGCCCCGGGACTTGGGTCAGAGTATGGCCCAAGTGGTGCACTTGTGTCGGTCTAGGGAGGCTGTGCCGGTCCCCCTGGAGGTCTAAAGGATGACCAGTAGTTGTGGTTCTCGCCCCGGGACTTGGGTCAGAGTATAGCCCAAGTGGAGCACTTGTGTCGGACTAGGGAGGCTGTGCCGGGCCCCCTGGAGGTCTAAAGGGGATGACCAGTAGTTGTGGTTCTCACCCCGGGTCGTGGGTCCGAGTCTGGCCCGAGTAGAGCACTTTGGTCGGCTACCGGGGGGTGTGCCGTGCCCCCTGGAGGTCTAAAGGATGACCAGTAGTTGTGGTTCTCGCCCCGGGACTTGGGTCAGAGTATAGCCCAAGTGGAGCACTTGTGTCGGCCTAGGGAGGCTGTGCCGGGCCCCCTGGAGATCTAAAGGATGACCATGAGGTCAAAAGGATGACCAGTAGTTGTGGTTCTCGCCCCGGGACTTGGGTCAGAGTATAGCCCAAGTGGAGCACTTGTGTCGGCCTAGGGAGGCTGTGCCGGGCCCCCTGGAGGTCTAAAGGATGACCAGTAGTTGTGGTTCTCGCACCGGGACTTGGGTCAGAGTACAGCCCAAGTGGAGCACTTGTGTCGGTCTAGGGAGGCTGTGCCGGGCCCCCTGGAGGTCTAAAGGATGACCAGTAGTTGTGGTTCTCGCCCCGGGCCGTGGGTCTGAGTATGGCCCAAGTGGGGCACTTGCGTCGGACTGGGGAGGCTCTGCCGCGCCCCCTGGAGGTCAAAAGGATGACCAGTAGTTGTGGTTCTCACCCCGGGTCGTGGGTCCGAGTCTGGCCCGAGTAGAGCACTTTGGTCGGCTACCGGGGGGTGTGCCGTGCCCCCTGGAGCCATGGGAGTGAGCTCCAGCAGACTGGTATTTTTCGGAGAACCAGGCCCACTCTCCTCAGACTTTGTGCCCAGGGACAGGCCACCAAAATCGGCCGCGGCTCGTGCACTTTGCCCCTGCGTTTCTCCCAGAACCAGAGCCGGAAAAATCCCAAAATTGATGCCCAGAGATAGTCGACTCTGCCTGGAATAGATTGCCACCCAAACCCGCCAACTCACGCTGGTTTTCCGATGGCCTCACCTACTAACCCGAGCATGGTCATCGCTCGCACCTTCCAAAACCTCCAGGGGCGCAGGCACTTTTCATTTACTGGCCATAAGGCCGACCGCCTTAAGCGTTAAGCGATAAGCGAAAGGCTTAGTTTGGACTTAGTTTTTGGAGCGACGAGGTCGCCGTTTTGTCAATTCTGAACCGATTTTCACGCGGTTTTCGACTGCCTGCGCCTGGGGAGCCGCCCAGAAGCCCCAGGCAGTGTTCTGGGTGGACTTCCGGACCGGTCCGGACCCGGTACCGGCCGGGGGAACCGCACCACGCCTCTCGGGCGTTTCTACACCGATTTTCGCGGGGTTTTCGACTGCATAGACGGGGCCACCTGCTGCAGGGCCCGAGGGAGGGCCTTACTGAGCTGGGTCCGACGCAGGGCCCGGTTCCTGGAGCCCGCTGGGGGGGGGGGGGGGTTCTCTAAGGCTCACGGCGGGCTGCTGAGGGGCCGGATCGGATGCAGACAGGCGCTCCTCTGCCCAGGTCTTTGCTCCCCTGCCCCACTAGGAATGGAAGACACACTGCCAACAGCTTCTGGAGGGTGATGGGCCCTGCTGCAGACCAGGTCCGACCCAGGTTTCAGCTATCCCACCCCGCAGGGACTTAAAGACACACTGCCATCAGCTTCTGGAGGCTGCTGAGCTCTACTATAGAGCAGGTCCGACCCAGGTTTCAGCTCCTGCAGCCCACTAGGACTTAAACACACACTGCCATCAGCGTCTGGATGGTGATGGGCCCTGCTGCAGACCAGGTCCGACCCAGGTTTCAGCTATCCCACCCCGCAGGGACTTAAAGACACACTGCCATCAGCTTCTGGAGGCTGCTGAGCTCTACTATAGAGCAGGTCCGACCCAGGTTTCAGCTCCTGCAGCCCACTAGGACTTAAACACACACTGCCATCAGCGTCTGGATGGTGATGGGCCCTGCTGCAGACCAGGTCCGACCCAGGTATCAGCTCCTGCACCCCGCAGGGAATTGAAGACACACTGCCATCAGCTTCTGGAGGCTGCTGAGCTCTGCTATAGACCAGGTCCGACCCAGGTTTCAGCTCCTGCACCCCGCAGGGAACTAAACACACACTGCCATCTGCAACTGGAGGCTGCTGAGCCCTGCTGCAGACCAGGTCCGACCCAGGTTATGGCTCTCCCACCCCCCTGGGACTTAAACACACACAGCCATCAGCTTCTGGATGGTGATGGGCCCTGCTGCAGACCAGGTCCGACCCAGGTTTCAGCTCCTCAACCCCGCAGGGACTTAAACCCACACCGCCATCAGCTTCTGGAGGGTGATGGGCCCTGCTGCGGGCCAGGTCCGACCCAGGTTTCAGCTCTCCCACCCCGCAGGGACTTAAACACACACAGCCATCAGCTTCTGGGGGCTGCTGAGCCCTGCTGCAGACCAGGTCCGACCCAGGTTTCAGCTCTCCCACCCCGCAGGGTCTTTAACACACACACTGCCATCAGCTGCTGGAGGCTGCTGAGCTCCGCTATAGACCAGGTCCGACCCAGGTTTCTGCTCCTGCACCCCGCAGGGAATGAAAGACACACTGCCATCAGCTTCTGGAGGCTGCTGAGCCCTGCTGCAGACCAGGTCCGACCCAGGTATCGGCTCTCCAACCAGGCAGAGACTTAAACACACACACACACACACACACTGCCATCAGCTTCTGGGGGCTGCTGAGCTCTGCTGTAGACCGGGTCCGACCCAGGTTTCTGCTCCTCCACCCCGCAGGGACTTAAACACACACTGCCACCAGCTTCTGGAGGGTGATGGGCCCTGCTTTAGACCAGGTCTGACCCGGGATATAGCTCTCCCACCCCGCAGGGACTTAAACACTCACTGCCATCAGCTGCTGGAGGCTGCCGAGCTCTGCTGCAGACCAGGTCCCACCCAGGTTTCTGCTCCTGCACCCCGCAGGGACTTAAACACACACTGCCACCAGCTTCTGGAGGGTGATGGGCCCTGCTGTGGACCAGGTCCGACCCGGATATCAGCTCTCCCACCAGGCAGGGACTTAAACACACACTGCAATCAGCTGCTGGAGGCTGCTGAGCTCTACTATAGACCAGGTCCGACCCAGGTTTCAGCTCTCCCACCAGGCAGTGACTTAAAGACACACTGCCATCAGCTGCTGGAGGCTGCTGAGCTCTTCTATAGACCAGGTCCGACCCAGGTTTCAGCTCTCACACCAGGCAGGGACTTAAACACACACTGCCATCAGCTGCTGGAGGCTGCTGAGCTCTGCTATAGACCAGGTCCGACCCAGGTTTCAGCTCTCCCACCAGGCAGGGACTTAAAGACACACTGCCATCAGCTGCTGGAGGCTGCCGAGCCCTGCTGCAGACCATGTCCGACCCAGGTTTCAGCTCTCCCACCAGGCAGGGACTTAGAGGCACGCTGCCATCAGCTTCTGGAGGCTGCTGAGCTCTGCCATAGACCAGGTCCGACCGAGGTTTCAGCTCTCCCACCCCGCAGGGACTTAAACACACACTGCCATCAGCTGCTGGAGGCTGCTGAGCTCTGCTATAGACCAGGTCCGACCCGGGATATAGCTCTCCCACCCCGCAGGGACTTAAACACACACTGCCATCAGCTGCTGGAGGCTGCTGAGCTCTTCTATAGACCAGGTCCGACCCAGGTTTCAGCTCTCCCACCCCGCAGGGACTTGAACACACACTGCCATCAGCTTCTGGAGGCTGCTGAGCTCTGCTATAGACCAGGTCCGACCCAGGTTTCTGCTCCTCCACCCCGCAGGGAATTAAAGACACACTGCCATCAGCTTCTGGATGGTGATGGGCCCTGCTGCAGACCAAGTCCGACCCGGGTTACAGCTCTCCCACCAGGCAGGGAATTAAACACACACTGCCATCAGCTGCTGGAGGCTGCTGAGCTCCGCTATAGACCAGGTCCGACCCGGGTTCCTGCTCCTGCACCCCGCAGGGACCAAAACACACACACTGCCATCAGCTTCTGGAGGCTGCTGAGCTCTTCTATAGACCAGGTCCGACCCAGGTTTCAGCTCTCCCACCAGGCAGGGACTTAAACACACACTGCCATCACCTTCTGCTGGCTGCTGAGCTCTGCTGCAGACCAGGTCCGACCCAGGTTTCAGCTCCTGCACCCCGCAGGGAACTAAACACACACTGCCGTCACCTTCTGCTGGCTGCTGAGCCCTGCTGCAGACCAGGTCCGACCCAGGTTTCAGCTCCTGCACCCCGCAGTGGATTAAAGACACACTGCCATCAGGTTCTGGAGGCTGCTGAGCTCTGCTGCAGACCAGGTCCGACCCAGGTTATGGCTCTCCCACCCCGCAGGGACTTAAACACACACCGCCGTCAGCTTCTGGATGGTGATGGGCCCTGCTGCAGACCAGGTCCGACCCACGTTTCAGCTCTCCCACCCCGCAGGGGATGAAACACACACTGCCATCAGCTTCTGGAGGCTGCTGAGCTCTGCTAAAGACCAGGTCCGACCCAGCTTTCAGCTCTCCCACCAGGCAGGGAGTTAAAGACACACTGTCATCGGCTTCTGGAGGGTGCTGAGCCCTGCTGCACACCAAGTCTGACCCAGGTTTCAGCTCATCCACCCCGCAGGGACCTAAACACACACTGCCATCAGCTTCTGAGTGGTAATGGGCCCTGCTGCAGACCAGGTCCGACCCAGGTTTCAGCTCCTCCACCCCGCCATCACCAGCTGGAGGCTGGCTGCTGCTCCTGCACCCTGCCATCAGCTGCTGGAGGCTTCTGTTCCTCCACCCCGCCATCAGCAGCTGGAGGCTGGCTGCTGGAGGCTGGCTGCTGCTCCTCCACCCCGCCATCACCAGCTGGAGGCTGGTTGCAGCTCCTGCACCCCGCCATCAGCTGCTGGAGGCTGCCTGCAGCCCCTGCACCCCGCCATCAGCTGCTGGAGGCTGGCTGCAGCTCCTGCACACCGCCATCAGCTGCTGGAGGCTGCCTGCAGCTCCTGCACCCCGCCATCAGCTGCTGGAGGCTGGCTGCTGCTCCTGCACCCCGCCAGCAGCTGCTGGAGGCTGGCTGCTGCTCCTCCACCCAACCATCAGCTGCTGGACGCTGGCTGCTGCTCCTGCACCCCGCCATCAGCTGCTGGAGGCTGGCTGCTGCTCCTCCACCACCCAACCATCAGCTGCTGGACGCTGGCTGCAGCTCCTCCACCCCGCCATCAGCTGCTGGTGGCTGGCTGCAGCTCCTTCACCCCGCCATCAGCTGCTGGTGGCTGGCTGCAGCTCCTTCACCCCGCCATCACCAGCTGGAGGCTGGCTGCTGCTCCTGCACCCCGCCATCAGCTGCTGGAGGCTGCCTGCAGCTCCTGCGCCCCGCCATCAGCTGCTGGAGGCTGGCTGCTGCTCCTGCACCCTGCCATCAGCTGTTCGAGGCTGGCTGCAGCTCCTCCACCCCACCATCACCAGCTGGAGGCTGGTTGCAGCTCCTGCACCCCGTCATCAGCAGCTGGAGGCTGCCTGCTGCTCCTGCACCCCGCCATCAGCTGCTGGAGGCTGCCTGCAGCTCCTGCACCCCGCCATCATTTGCTGGAGGCTGGCTGCAGCTCCTGCAACCCGCCATCAGCTGCTGGAGGCTGGCTGCTGCTCCTCCACCCCACCATGACCTGCTGGAGGCTGGCTGCAGCTCCTTCACACCGCCATCAGCTGATGGATGCTGGCTGAACGCTGGAGGCTGGCTGCTGCTCCCACACACCGCCATCAGCTCCTGGAGGCTGGCTGGCTGCTGGAGGCTGTCTGCTGCTGCTCCTCCACCCCGCCATCACCAGCTGGAGGCTGGCTGCTGGAGGCTGGCTGCAGCTCCTGCACCCCACCATCAGCTGCTGGAGGCTGGCTTCTGCTCCTCCACCCCGCCATCAGCTGCTGGGGGCTGGCTGCTGGAGGCTGGCTGCAGCTCCTCCACCCCGCCATCACCAGCTGGAGGCTGGTTGCAGCTCCTGCACCCCGCCATCAGCTGCTGGAGGCTGCCTGCTGCTCCTGCACCCCGCCATCAGCTGCTGGAGGCTGCCTGCACCTCCTGCACCCCGCCATCAGCTGCTGGAGGCTGGCTTCTGCTCCTCCACCCCGCCATCAGCTGATGGAGGCTGCCTGCTTCTCCACCCCGCCATCACTAGCTGGAGGCTGGCTGCTGGAGGCTGGCTGCAGCTCCTCCACCCCGCCATCAGCTGCTGGAGGCTGCCTGCAGCTCCTGCACCCCGCCATCACCAGCTGGAGGCTGGCTTCTGCTCCTCCACCCCGCCATCAGCTGATGGAGGCTGCCTGCTTCTCCACCCCGCCATCACTAGCTGGAGGCTGGCTGCTGGAGGCTGGCTGCAGCTCCTCCACCCCGCCATCAGCTGCTGGAGGCTGGCTGCTGCTCCTGCACCCCGCCATCAGCTGCTGGAGGCTGGCTGCTGCTCCTCCACCCAACCATCAGCTGCTGGACGCTGGCTGCAGCTCCTCCACCCCACCATCAGCTGCTGGACGCTGGCTGCAGCTCCTCCACCCCGCCATCAGCTGCTGGAGGCTGCCTGCAGCTCCTGCACCCCGCCATCAGCTGCTGGAGGCTGCCTGCAGCTCCTGCACCCCGCCATCAGCTGCTGGTGGCTGGCTGCAGCTCCTTCACCCCGCCATCACCAGCTGGAGGCTGGCTGCTGCTCCTGCACCCCGCCATCAGCTGCTGGAGGCTGCCTGCAGCTCCTGCGCCCCGCCATCAGCTGCTGGAGGCTGGCTGCTGCTCCTGCACCCTGCCATCAGCTGTTCGAGGCTGGCTGCAGCTCCTCCACCCCACCATCACCAGCTGGAGGCTGGTTGCAGCTCCTGCACCCCGTCATCAGCAGCTGGAGGCTGCCTGCTGCTCCTGCACCCCGCCATCAGCTGCTGGAGGCTGCCTGCAGCTCCTGCACCCCGCCATCATTTGCTGGAGGCTGGCTGCAGCTCCTGCAACCCGCCATCAGCTGCTGGAGGCTGGCTGCTGCTCCTCCACCCCACCATGACCTGCTGGAGGCTGGCTGCAGCTCCTTCACACCGCCATCAGCTGATGGATGCTGGCTGAACGCTGGAGGCTGGCTGCTGCTCCCACACACCGCCATCAGCTCCTGGAGGCTGGCTGGCTGCTGGAGGCTGTCTGCTGCTGCTCCTCCACCCCGCCATCACCAGCTGGAGGCTGGCTGCTGGAGGCTGGCTGCAGCTCCTGCACCCCACCATCAGCTGCTGGAGGCTGGCTTCTGCTCCTCCACCCCGCCATCAGCTGCTGGGGGCTGGCTGCTGGAGGCTGGCTGCAGCTCCTCCACCCCGCCATCACCAGCTGGAGGCTGGTTGCAGCTCCTGCACCCCGCCATCAGCTGCTGGAGGCTGCCTGCTGCTCCTGCACCCCGCCATCAGCTGCTGGAGGCTGCCTGCACCTCCTGCACCCCGCCATCAGCTGCTGGAGGCTGGCTTCTGCTCCTCCACCCCGCCATCAGCTGATGGAGGCTGCCTGCTTCTCCACCCCGCCATCACTAGCTGGAGGCTGGCTGCTGGAGGCTGGCTGCAGCTCCTCCACCCCGCCATCAGCTGCTGGAGGCTGCCTGCAGCTCCTGCACCCCGCCATCACCAGCTGGAGGCTGGCTTCTGCTCCTCCACCCCGCCATCAGCTGATGGAGGCTGCCTGCTTCTCCACCCCGCCATCACTAGCTGGAGGCTGGCTGCTGGAGGCTGGCTGCAGCTCCTCCACCCCGCCATCAGCTGCTGGAGGCTGGCTGCTGCTCCTGCACCCCGCCATCAGCTGCTGGAGGCTGGCTGCTGCTCCTCCACCCAACCATCAGCTGCTGGACGCTGGCTGCAGCTCCTCCACCCCACCATCAGCTGCTGGACGCTGGCTGCAGCTCCTCCACCCCGCCATCAGCTGCTGGAGGCTGCCTGCAGCTCCTGCACCCCGCCATCAGCTGCTGGAGGCTGCCTGCAGCTCCTGCACCCCGCCATCACCAGCTGGAGGCTGGCTTCTGCTCCTCCACCCCGCCATCAGCTGATGGAGGCTGCCTGCTTCTCCACCCCGCCATCACTAGCTGGAGGCTGGCTGCTGGAGGCTGGCTGCTGCTCCTCCACCCAACCATCAGCTGCTGGACGCTGGCTGCAGCTCCTCCACCCCACCATCAGCTGCTGGACGCTGGCTGCAGCTCCTGCACCCCGCCATCAGCTGCTGGAGGCTGGCTTCTGCTCCTCCACCCCGCCATCAGCTGCTGGAGGCTGCCTGCTGCTCCTGCACCCCGCCATCAGCTGCTGGAGGCTGGCTGCTGCTCCTGCACCCCGCCATCAGCTGCTGGAGGCTGGCTGCTGGAGGCTGGCTGCAGCTCCTCCACCCCACCATCAGCTGCTGGACGCTGGCTGCAGCTCCTCCACCCCACCATCAGCTGCTGGACGCTGGCTGCAGCTCCTGCACCCCGCCATCAGCTGCTGGAGGCTGGCTTCTGCTCCTCCACCCCGCCATCAGCTGACGGAGGCTGCCTGCTTCTCCACCCCGCCATCACTAGCTGGAGGCTGGCTGCTGGAGGCTGGCTGCAGCTCCTCCACCCCACCATCAGCTGCTGGACGCTGGCTGCAGCTCCTGCACCCCGCCATCAGCTGCTGGAGGCTGGCTTCTGCTCCTCCACCCCGCCATCAGCTGACGGAGGCTGCCTGCTTCTCCACCCCGCCATCACTAGCTGGAGGCTGGCTGCTGGAGGCTGGCTGCAGCTCCTCCACCCCGCCATCAGCTGCTGGAGGCTGGCTGCTGCTCCTGCACCCCGCCATCAGCTGCTGGACGCTGGCTGCAGCTCCTCCACCCCGCCATCACCAGCTGGAGGCTGCCTGCTGCTCTTCCACCCCGCCATCAGCTGATGGACGCTGGCTGCAGCTCCTCCACCCCGCCATCAGCTGCTGGAGGCTGGCTGGCCGCTGGAGGCTGGCTGCTGCTCCCACACACCGCCATCAGCTGCTGGAGGCTGGCTGGCTGCTGGAGGCTGGCTGCTGCTGCTCCTCCTCCCCGCCATCACCAGCTGGAGGCTGGCTGCTGCTCCTACACCCCGCCATCAGCTGATGGA
>NW_027223049.1:364314-374314 GCF_043380555.1 Nothobranchius furzeri
GAGGAGCTGCAGCCAGCGTCCAGCAGCTGATGGTTGGGTGGAGGAGCAGCAGCCAGCCTCCAGCAGCCAGCCTCCAGCTAGTGATGGCGGGGTGGAGAAGCAGGCAGCCTCCATCAGCTGATGGCGGGGTGGAGGAGCAGAAGCCAGCCTCCAGCTGGTGATGGCGGGGTGCAGGAGCTGCAGGCAGCCTCCAGCAGCTGATGGCGGGGTGCAGGAGCTGCAGGCAGCCTCCAGCAGCTGATGGCGGGGTGGAGGAGCTGCAGCCAGCGTCCAGCAGCTGATGGTGGGGTGGAGGAGCTGCAGCCAGCGTCCAGCAGCTGATGGTTGGGTGGAGGAGCAGCAGCCAGCCTCCAGCAGCTGATGGCGGGGTGCAGGAGCAGCAGCCAGCCTCCAGCAGCTGATGGCGGGGTGGAGGAGCTGCAGCCAGCCTCCAGCAGCCAGCCTCCAGCTAGTGATGGCGGGGTGGAGAAGCAGGCAGCCTCCATCAGCTGATGGCGGGGTGGAGGAGCAGAAGCCAGCCTCCAGCTGGTGATGGCGGGGTGCAGGAGCTGCAGGCAGCCTCCAGCAGCTGATGGCGGGGTGGAGGAGCTGCAGCCAGCCTCCAGCAGCCAGCCTCCAGCTAGTGATGGCGGGGTGGAGAAGCAGGCAGCCTCCATCAGCTGATGGCGGGGTGGAGGAGCAGAAGCCAGCCTCCAGCAGCTGATGGCGGGGTGCAGGAGGTGCAGGCAGCCTCCAGCAGCTGATGGCGGGGTGCAGGAGCAGCAGGCAGCCTCCAGCAGCTGATGGCGGGGTGCAGGAGCTGCAACCAGCCTCCAGCTGGTGATGGCGGGGTGGAGGAGCTGCAGCCAGCCTCCAGCAGCCAGCCCCCAGCAGCTGATGGCGGGGTGGAGGAGCAGAAGCCAGCCTCCAGCAGCTGATGGTGGGGTGCAGGAGCTGCAGCCAGCCTCCAGCAGCCAGCCTCCAGCTGGTGATGGCGGGGTGGAGGAGCAGCAGCAGACAGCCTCCAGCAGCCAGCCAGCCTCCAGGAGCTGATGGCGGTGTGTGGGAGCAGCAGCCAGCCTCCAGCGTTCAGCCAGCATCCATCAGCTGATGGCGGTGTGAAGGAGCTGCAGCCAGCCTCCAGCAGGTCATGGTGGGGTGGAGGAGCAGCAGCCAGCCTCCAGCAGCTGATGGCGGGTTGCAGGAGCTGCAGCCAGCCTCCAGCAAATGATGGCGGGGTGCAGGAGCTGCAGGCAGCCTCCAGCAGCTGATGGCGGGGTGCAGGAGCAGCAGGCAGCCTCCAGCTGCTGATGACGGGGTGCAGGAGCTGCAACCAGCCTCCAGCTGGTGATGGTGGGGTGGAGGAGCTGCAGCCAGCCTCGAACAGCTGATGGCAGGGTGCAGGAGCAGCAGCCAGCCTCCAGCAGCTGATGGCGGGGCGCAGGAGCTGCAGGCAGCCTCCAGCAGCTGATGGCGGGGTGCAGGAGCAGCAGCCAGCCTCCAGCTGGTGATGGCGGGGTGAAGGAGCTGCAGCCAGCCACCAGCAGCTGATGGCGGGGTGAAGGAGCTGCAGCCAGCCACCAGCAGCTGATGGCGGGGTGGAGGAGCTGCAGCCAGCGTCCAGCAGCTGATGGTTGGGTGGTGGAGGAGCAGCAGCCAGCCTCCAGCAGCTGATGGCGGGGTGCAGGAGCAGCAGCCAGCGTCCAGCAGCTGATGGTTGGGTGGAGGAGCAGCAGCCAGCCTCCAGCAGCTGCTGGCGGGGTGCAGGAGCAGCAGCCAGCCTCCAGCAGCTGATGGCGGGGTGCAGGAGCTGCAGGCAGCCTCCAGCAGCTGATGGCGGTGTGCAGGAGCTGCAGCCAGCCTCCAGCAGCTGATGGCGGGGTGCAGGGGCTGCAGGCAGCCTCCAGCAGCTGATGGCGGGGTGCAGGAGCTGCAACCAGCCTCCAGCTGGTGATGGCGGGGTGGAGGAGCAGCAGCCAGCCTCCAGCAGCCAGCCTCCAGCTGCTGATGGCGGGGTGGAGGAACAGAAGCCTCCAGCAGCTGATGGCAGGGTGCAGGAGCAGCAGCCAGCCTCCAGCTGGTGATGGCGGGGTGGAGGAGCTGAAACCTGGGTCGGACCTGGTCTGCAGCAGGGCCCATTACCACTCAGAAGCTGATGGCAGTGTGTGTTTAGGTCCCTGCGGGGTGGATGAGCTGAAACCTGGGTCAGACTTGGTGTGCAGCAGGGCTCAGCACCCTCCAGAAGCCGATGACAGTGTGTCTTTAACTCCCTGCCTGGTGGGAGAGCTGAAAGCTGGGTCGGACCTGGTCTTTAGCAGAGCTCAGCAGCCTCCAGAAGCTGATGGCAGTGTGTGTTTCATCCCCTGCGGGGTGGGAGAGCTGAAACGTGGGTCGGACCTGGTCTGCAGCAGGGCCCATCACCATCCAGAAGCTGACGGCGGTGTGTGTTTAAGTCCCTGCGGGGTGGGAGAGCCATAACCTGGGTCGGACCTGGTCTGCAGCAGAGCTCAGCAGCCTCCAGAACCTGATGGCAGTGTGTCTTTAATCCACTGCGGGGTGCAGGAGCTGAAACCTGGGTCGGACCTGGTCTGCAGCAGGGCTCAGCAGCCAGCAGAAGGTGACGGCAGTGTGTGTTTAGTTCCCTGCGGGGTGCAGGAGCTGAAACCTGGGTCGGACCTGGTCTGCAGCAGAGCTCAGCAGCCAGCAGAAGGTGATGGCAGTGTGTGTTTAAGTCCCTGCCTGGTGGGAGAGCTGAAACCTGGGTCGGACCTGGTCTATAGAAGAGCTCAGCAGCCTCCAGAAGCTGATGGCAGTGTGTGTGTTTTGGTCCCTGCGGGGTGCAGGAGCAGGAACCCGGGTCGGACCTGGTCTATAGCGGAGCTCAGCAGCCTCCAGCAGCTGATGGCAGTGTGTGTTTAATTCCCTGCCTGGTGGGAGAGCTGTAACCCGGGTCGGACTTGGTCTGCAGCAGGGCCCATCACCATCCAGAAGCTGATGGCAGTGTGTCTTTAATTCCCTGCGGGGTGGAGGAGCAGAAACCTGGGTCGGACCTGGTCTATAGCAGAGCTCAGCAGCCTCCAGAAGCTGATGGCAGTGTGTGTTCAAGTCCCTGCGGGGTGGGAGAGCTGAAACCTGGGTCGGACCTGGTCTATAGAAGAGCTCAGCAGCCTCCAGCAGCTGATGGCAGTGTGTGTTTAAGTCCCTGCGGGGTGGGAGAGCTATATCCCGGGTCGGACCTGGTCTATAGCAGAGCTCAGCAGCCTCCAGCAGCTGATGGCAGTGTGTGTTTAAGTCCCTGCGGGGTGGGAGAGCTGAAACCTCGGTCGGACCTGGTCTATGGCAGAGCTCAGCAGCCTCCAGAAGCTGATGGCAGCGTGCCTCTAAGTCCCTGCCTGGTGGGAGAGCTGAAACCTGGGTCGGACATGGTCTGCAGCAGGGCTCGGCAGCCTCCAGCAGCTGATGGCAGTGTGTCTTTAAGTCCCTGCCTGGTGGGAGAGCTGAAACCTGGGTCGGACCTGGTCTATAGCAGAGCTCAGCAGCCTCCAGCAGCTGATGGCAGTGTGTGTTTAAGTCCCTGCCTGGTGTGAGAGCTGAAACCTGGGTCGGACCTGGTCTATAGAAGAGCTCAGCAGCCTCCAGCAGCTGATGGCAGTGTGTCTTTAAGTCACTGCCTGGTGGGAGAGCTGAAACCTGGGTCGGACCTGGTCTATAGTAGAGCTCAGCAGCCTCCAGCAGCTGATTGCAGTGTGTGTTTAAGTCCCTGCCTGGTGGGAGAGCTGATATCCGGGTCGGACCTGGTCCACAGCAGGGCCCATCACCCTCCAGAAGCTGGTGGCAGTGTGTGTTTAAGTCCCTGCGGGGTGCAGGAGCAGAAACCTGGGTGGGACCTGGTCTGCAGCAGAGCTCGGCAGCCTCCAGCAGCTGATGGCAGTGAGTGTTTAAGTCCCTGCGGGGTGGGAGAGCTATATCCCGGGTCAGACCTGGTCTAAAGCAGGGCCCATCACCCTCCAGAAGCTGGTGGCAGTGTGTGTTTAAGTCCCTGCGGGGTGGAGGAGCAGAAACCTGGGTCGGACCCGGTCTACAGCAGAGCTCAGCAGCCCCCAGAAGCTGATGGCAGTGTGTGTGTGTGTGTGTGTGTTTAAGTCTCTGCCTGGTTGGAGAGCCGATACCTGGGTCGGACCTGGTCTGCAGCAGGGCTCAGCAGCCTCCAGAAGCTGATGGCAGTGTGTCTTTCATTCCCTGCGGGGTGCAGGAGCAGAAACCTGGGTCGGACCTGGTCTATAGCGGAGCTCAGCAGCCTCCAGCAGCTGATGGCAGTGTGTGTGTTAAAGACCCTGCGGGGTGGGAGAGCTGAAACCTGGGTCGGACCTGGTCTGCAGCAGGGCTCAGCAGCCCCCAGAAGCTGATGGCTGTGTGTGTTTAAGTCCCTGCGGGGTGGGAGAGCTGAAACCTGGGTCGGACCTGGCCCGCAGCAGGGCCCATCACCCTCCAGAAGCTGATGGCGGTGTGGGTTTAAGTCCCTGCGGGGTTGAGGAGCTGAAACCTGGGTCGGACCTGGTCTGCAGCAGGGCCCATCACCATCCAGAAGCTGATGGCTGTGTGTGTTTAAGTCCCAGGGGGGTGGGAGAGCCATAACCTGGGTCGGACCTGGTCTGCAGCAGGGCTCAGCAGCCTCCAGTTGCAGATGGCAGTGTGTGTTTAGTTCCCTGCGGGGTGCAGGAGCTGAAACCTGGGTCGGACCTGGTCTATAGCAGAGCTCAGCAGCCTCCAGAAGCTGATGGCAGTGTGTCTTCAATTCCCTGCGGGGTGCAGGAGCTGATACCTGGGTCGGACCTGGTCTGCAGCAGGGCCCATCACCATCCAGACGCTGATGGCAGTGTGTGTTTAAGTCCTAGTGGGCTGCAGGAGCTGAAACCTGGGTCGGACCTGCTCTATAGTAGAGCTCAGCAGCCTCCAGAAGCTGATGGCAGTGTGTCTTTAAGTCCCTGCGGGGTGGGATAGCTGAAACCTGGGTCGGACCTGGTCTGCAGCAGGGCCCATCACCATCCAGACGCTGATGGCAGTGTGTGTTTAAGTCCTAGTGGGCTGCAGGAGCTGAAACCTGGGTCGGACCTGCTCTATAGTAGAGCTCAGCAGCCTCCAGAAGCTGATGGCAGTGTGTCTTTAAGTCCCTGCGGGGTGGGATAGCTGAAACCTGGGTCGGACCTGGTCTGCAGCAGGGCCCATCACCCTCCAGAAGCTGTTGGCAGTGTGTCTTCCATTCCTAGTGGGGCAGGGGAGCAAAGACCTGGGCAGAGGAGCGCCTGTCTGCATCCGATCCGGCCCCTCAGCAGCCCGCCGTGAGCCTTAGAGAACCCCCCCCCCCCCCCAGCGGGCTCCAGGAACCGGGCCCTGCGTCGGACCCAGCTCAGTAAGGCCCTCCCTCGGGCCCTGCAGCAGGTGGCCCCGTCTATGCAGTCGAAAACCCCGCGAAAATCGGTGTAGAAACGCCCGAGAGGCGTGGTGCGGTTCCCCCGGCCGGTACCGGGTCCGGACCGGTCCGGAAGTCCACCCAGAACACTGCCTGGGGCTTCTGGGCGGCTCCCCAGGCGCAGGCAGTCGAAAACCGCGTGAAAATCGGTTCAGAATTGACAAAACGGCGACCTCGTCGCTCCAAAAACTAAGTCCAAACTAAGCCTTTCGCTTATCGCTTAACGCTTAAGGCGGTCGGCCTTATGGCCAGTAAATGAAAAGTGCCTGCGCCCCTGGAGGTTTTGGAAGGTGCGAGCGATGACCATGCTCGGGTTAGTAGGTGAGGCCATCGGAAAACCAGCGTGAGTTGGCGGGTTTGGGTGGCAATCTATTCCAGGCAGAGTCGACTATCTCTGGGCATCAATTTTGGGATTTTTCCGGCTCTGGTTCTGGGAGAAACGCAGGGGCAAAGTGCACGAGCCGCGGCCGATTTTGGTGGCCTGTCCCTGGGCACAAAGTCTGAGGAGTGTGGGCCTGGTTCTCCGAAAAATACCAGTCTGCTGGAGCTCACTCCCATGGCTCCAGGGGGCACGGCACACCCCCCGGTAGCCGACCAAAGTGCTCTACTCGGGCCAGACTCGGACCCACGACCCGGGGTGAGAACCACAACTACTGGTCATCCTTTTGACCTCCAGGGGGCGCGGCAGAGCCTCCCCAGTCCGACGCAAGTGCCCCACTTGGGCCATACTCAGACCCACGGCCCGGGGCGAGAACCACAACTACTGGTCATCCTTTAGACCTCCAGGGGGCCCGGCACAGCCTCCCTAGACCGACACAAGTGCTCCACTTGGGCTGTACTCTGACCCAAGTCCCGGTGCGAGAACCACAACTACTGGTCATCCTTTAGACCTCCAGGGGGCCCGGCACAGCCTCCCTAGGCCGACACAAGTGCTCCACTTGGGCTATACTCTGACCCAAGTCCCGGGGCGAGAACCACAACTACTGGTCATCCTTTTGACCTCATGGTCATCCTTTAGATCTCCAGGGGGCCCGGCACAGCCTCCCTAGGCCGACACAAGTGCTCCACTTGGGCTATACTCTGACCCAAGTCCCGGGGCGAGAACCACAACTACTGGTCATCCTTTAGACCTCCAGGGGGCACGGCACACCCCCCGGTAGCCGACCAAAGTGCTCTACTCGGGCCAGACTCGGACCCACGACCCGGGGTGAGAACCACAACTACTGGTCATCCTTTAGACCTCCAGGGGGCCCGGCACAGCCTCCCTAGTCCGACACAAGTGCTCCACTTGGGCTATACTCTGACCCAAGTCCCGGGGCGAGAACCACAACTACTGGTCATCCTTTAGACCTCCAGGGGGACCGGCACAGCCTCCCTAGACCGACACAAGTGCACCACTTGGGCCATACTCTGACCCAAGTCCCGGGGCGAGAACCACAACTACTGGTCATCCTTTTGACCTCATGGTCATCCTTTAGACCTCAAGGGGGCACGGCAGAGCCTCCCTAGTCCGACACAAGTGTCCCACTTGGGCTATACTATGACCCAAGTCCCGGGGCGAGAACCACAACTACTGGTCATCCTTTAGACCTCAAGGGGGCACGGCAGAGCCTCCCTAGTCCGACACAAGTGTCCCACTTGGGCCATACTCAGACCCACGGCCCGGGGCGAGAACCACAACTACTGGTCATCCTTTAGACCTCCAGGGGGCCCGGCACAGCCTCCCTAGTCCGACGCAAGTGCTCCACTTGGGCTGTACTCTGACCCAAGTCCCGGGGCGAGAACCACAACTAATGGTCATCCTTTAGACCTCCAGGGGGCACGGCACAGCCTCCCTAGTCCGACACAAGTGCTCCACTTGGGCTATACTCTGACCCAAGTCCCGGGGCGAGAACCACAACTACTGGTCATCCTTTAGACCTCCAGGGGGCACGGCAGAGCCTCCCTAGTCCGACACAAGTGTCCCACTTGGGCTATTCTCTGACCCAAGTCCCGGGGCGAGAACCACAACTACTGGTCATCCTTTAGACCTCCAGGGGGCACGACACAGCCTCCCTAGTCCGACCCAAGTGCTCCACTTGGGCTATACTATGACCCAAGTCCCGGGGCGAGAACCACAACTACTGGTCATCCTTTAGACCTCCAGGGGGCACGGCACAGCCTCCCTAGTCCGACACAAGTGCTCCACTTGGGCTATACTCTGACCCAAGTCCCGGGGCGAGAACCACAACTACTGGTCATCCTTTAGACCTCCAGGGGGCACGGCACAGCCTCCCTAGTCCGACACAAGTGCTCCACTTGGGCTATACTCTGACCCAAGTCCCGGGGCGAGAACCACAACTACTGGTCATCCTTTTGACCTCATGGTCATCCTTTAGACCTCCAGGGGGCCCGGCACAGCCTCCCTAGGCCGACACAAGTGCTCCACTTGGGCTATACTCTGACCCAAGTCCCGGGGCGAGAACCACAACTACTGGTCATCCTTTAGACCTCCAGGGGGCACGGCACAGCCTCCCTAGTCCGACACAAGTGCTCCACTTGGGCTATACTCTGACCCAAGTCCCGGGGCGAGAACCACAACTACTGGTCATCCTTTTGACCTCATGGTCATCCTTTAGACCTCCAGGGGGCCCGGCACAGCCTCCCTAGACCGACACAAGTGCTCCACTTGGGCTGTACTCTGACCCAAGTCCCGGTGCGAGAACCACAACTACTGGTCATCCTTTAGACCTCCAGGGGGCCCGGCACAGCCTCCCTAGGCCGACACAAGTGCTCCACTTGGGCTATACTCTGACCCAAGTCCCGGGGCGAGAACCACAACTACTGGTCATCCTTTTGACCTCATGGTCATCCTTTAGATCTCCAGGGGGCCCGGCACAGCCTCCCTAGGCCGACACAAGTGCTCCACTTGGGCTATACTCTGACCCAAGTCCCGGGGCGAGAACCACAACTACTGGTCATCCTTTAGACCTCCAGGGGGCACGGCACACCCCCCGGTAGCCGACCAAAGTGCTCTACTCGGGCCAGACTCGGACCCACGACCCGGGGTGAGAACCACAACTACTGGTCATCCTTTAGACCTCCAGGGGGCCCGGCACAGCCTCCCTAGTCCGACACAAGTGCTCCACTTGGGCTATACTCTGACCCAAGTCCCGGGGCGAGAACCACAACTACTGGTCATCCTTTAGACCTCCAGGGGGACCGGCACAGCCTCCCTAGACCGACACAAGTGCACCACTTGGGCCATACTCTGACCCAAGTCCCGGGGCGAGAACCACAACTACTGGTCATCCTTTTGACCTCATGGTCATCCTTTAGACCTCAAGGGGGCACGGCAGAGCCTCCCTAGTCCGACACAAGTGTCCCACTTGGGCTATACTATGACCCAAGTCCCGGGGCGAGAACCACAACTACTGGTCATCCTTTAGACCTCAAGGGGGCACGGCAGAGCCTCCCTAGTCCGACACAAGTGTCCCACTTGGGCCATACTCAGACCCACGGCCCGGGGCGAGAACCACAACTACTGGTCATCCTTTAGACCTCCAGGGGGCCCGGCACAGCCTCCCTAGTCCGACGCAAGTGCTCCACTTGGGCTGTACTCTGACCCAAGTCCCGGGGCGAGAACCACAACTAATGGTCATCCTTTAGACCTCCAGGGGGCACGGCACAGCCTCCCTAGTCCGACACAAGTGCTCCACTTGGGCTATACTCTGACCCAAGTCCCGGGGCGAGAACCACAACTACTGGTCATCCTTTAGACCTCCAGGGGGCACGGCAGAGCCTCCCTAGTCCGACACAAGTGTCCCACTTGGGCTATTCTCTGACCCAAGTCCCGGGGCGAGAACCACAACTACTGGTCATCCTTTAGACCTCCAGGGGGCACGACACAGCCTCCCTAGTCCGACCCAAGTGCTCCACTTGGGCTATACTATGACCCAAGTCCCGGGGCGAGAACCACAACTACTGGTCATCCTTTAGACCTCCAGGGGGCACGGCACAGCCTCCCTAGTCCGACACAAGTGCTCCACTTGGGCTATACTCTGACCCAAGTCCCGGGGCGAGAACCACAACTACTGGTCATCCTTTAGACCTCCAGGGGGCACGGCACAGCCTCCCTAGTCCGACACAAGTGCTCCACTTGGGCTATACTCTGACCCAAGTCCCGGGGCGAGAACCACAACTACTGGTCATCCTTTTGACCTCATGGTCATCCTTTAGACCTCCAGGGGGCCCGGCACAGCCTCCCTAGGCCGACACAAGTGCTCCACTTGGGCTATACTCTGACCCAAGTCCCGGGGCGAGAACCACAACTACTGGTCATCCTTTAGACCTCCAGGGGGCACGGCACAGCCTCCCTAGTCCGACACAAGTGCTCCACTTGGGCTATACTCTGACCCAAGTCCCGGGGCGAGAACCACAACTACTGGTCATCCTTTTGACCTCATGGTCATCCTTTAGACCTCCAGGGGGCCCGGCACAGCCTCCCTAGACCGACACAAGTGCTCCACTTGGGCTGTACTCTGACCCAAGTCCCGGTGCGAGAACCACAAC
>NW_027223049.1:386814-398007 GCF_043380555.1 Nothobranchius furzeri
CAGCCACCAGCAGCTGATGGCGGGGTGCAGGAGCAGCAGCCAGCCACCAGCAGCTGATGGCGGGGTGGAGGAGCTGCAGCCAGCGTCCAGCAGCTGATGGTTGGGTGGTGGAGGAGCAGCAGCCAGCCTCCAGCAGCTGCTGGCGGGGTGCAGGAGCAGCAGCCAGCCTCCAGCAGCTGGTGGCGGGGTGGAGGAGCAGAAGCCAGCCTCCAGCAGCTGATGGCGGGGTGCAGGAGCAGAAGCCAGCCTCCAGCTGGTGATGGCGGGGTGAAGGAGCTGCAGCCAGCCTCCAGCAGCCAGCCTCCAGCTGGTGATGGCGGGGCGGAGGAGCAGGCAGCCTCCATCAGCTGATGGCGGGGTGTAGGAGCAGCAGCCAGCCTCCAGCTGGTGATGGCGGGGAGGAGGAGCAGCAGCAGCCAGCCTCCAGCAGCCAGCCAGCCTCCAGCAGCTGATGGCGGTGTGTGGGAGCAGCAGCCAGCCTCCAGCGGCCAGCCAGCCTCCAGCAGCTGATGGCGGGGTGGAGGAGCTGCAGCCAGCGTCCATCAGCTGATGGCGGGGTGGAAGAGCAGCAGGCAGCCTCCAGCTGGTGATGGCGGGGTGGAGGAGCTGCAGCCAGCGTCCAGCAGCTGATGGCGGGGTGCAGGAGCAGCAGCCAGCCTCCAGCAGCTGATGGCGGGGTGGAGGAGCTGCAGCCAGCCTCCAGCAGCCAGCCTCCAGCTAGTGATGGCGGGGTGGAGAAGCAGGCAGCCTCCGTCAGCTGATGGCGGGGTGGAGGAGCAGAAGCCAGCCTCCAGCAGCTGATGGCGGGGTGCAGGAGCTGCAGCCAGCGTCCAGCAGCTGATGGTGGGGTGGAGGAGCTGCAGCCAGCCTCCAGCAGCCAGCCTCCAGCTAGTGATGGCGGGGTGGAGAAGCAGGCAGCCTCCGTCAGCTGATGGCGGGGTGGAGGAGCAGAAGCCAGCCTCCAGCAGCTGATGGCGGGGTGCAGGAGCTGCAGCCAGCGTCCAGCAGCTGATGGTGGGGTGGAGGAGCTGCAGCCAGCGTCCAGCAGCTGATGGTGGGGTGGAGGAGCTGCAGCCAGCCTCCAGCAGCCAGCCTCCAGCAGCTGATGGCGGGGTGCAGGAGCAGCAGCCAGCCTCCAGCAGCTGATGGCGGGGTGCAGGAGCAGCAGGCAGCCTCCAGCAGCTGATGGCGGGGTGGAGGAGCAGAAGCCAGCCTCCAGCAGCTGATGGCGGGGTGCAGGAGCTGCAGCCAGCGTCCAGCAGCTGATGGTGGGGTGGAGGAGCTGCAGCCAGCGTCCAGCAGCTGATGGTTGGGTGGAGGAGCAGCAGCCAGCCTCCAGCAGCCAGCCTCCAGCTAGTGATGGCGGGGTGGAGAAGCAGGCAGCCTCCATCAGCTGATGGCGGGGTGGAGGAGCAGAAGCCAGCCTCCAGCTGGTGATGGCGGGGTGCAGGAGCTGCAGGCAGCCTCCAGCAGCTGATGGCGGGGTGCAGGAGCTGCAGGCAGCCTCCAGCAGCTGATGGCGGGGTGGAGGAGCTGCAGCCAGCGTCCAGCAGCTGATGGTGGGGTGGAGGAGCTGCAGCCAGCGTCCAGCAGCTGATGGTTGGGTGGAGGAGCAGCAGCCAGCCTCCAGCAGCTGATGGCGGGGTGCAGGAGCAGCAGCCAGCCTCCAGCAGCTGATGGCGGGGTGGAGGAGCTGCAGCCAGCCTCCAGCAGCCAGCCTCCAGCTAGTGATGGCGGGGTGGAGAAGCAGGCAGCCTCCATCAGCTGATGGCGGGGTGGAGGAGCAGAAGCCAGCCTCCAGCTGGTGATGGCGGGGTGCAGGAGCTGCAGGCAGCCTCCAGCAGCTGATGGCGGGGTGGAGGAGCTGCAGCCAGCCTCCAGCAGCCAGCCTCCAGCTAGTGATGGCGGGGTGGAGAAGCAGGCAGCCTCCATCAGCTGATGGCGGGGTGGAGGAGCAGAAGCCAGCCTCCAGCAGCTGATGGCGGGGTGCAGGAGGTGCAGGCAGCCTCCAGCAGCTGATGGCGGGGTGCAGGAGCAGCAGGCAGCCTCCAGCAGCTGATGGCGGGGTGCAGGAGCTGCAACCAGCCTCCAGCTGGTGATGGCGGGGTGGAGGAGCTGCAGCCAGCCTCCAGCAGCCAGCCCCCAGCAGCTGATGGCGGGGTGGAGGAGCAGAAGCCAGCCTCCAGCAGCTGATGGTGGGGTGCAGGAGCTGCAGCCAGCCTCCAGCAGCCAGCCTCCAGCTGGTGATGGCGGGGTGGAGGAGCAGCAGCAGACAGCCTCCAGCAGCCAGCCAGCCTCCAGGAGCTGATGGCGGTGTGTGGGAGCAGCAGCCAGCCTCCAGCGTTCAGCCAGCATCCATCAGCTGATGGCGGTGTGAAGGAGCTGCAGCCAGCCTCCAGCAGGTCATGGTGGGGTGGAGGAGCAGCAGCCAGCCTCCAGCAGCTGATGGCGGGTTGCAGGAGCTGCAGCCAGCCTCCAGCAAATGATGGCGGGGTGCAGGAGCTGCAGGCAGCCTCCAGCAGCTGATGGCGGGGTGCAGGAGCAGCAGGCAGCCTCCAGCTGCTGATGACGGGGTGCAGGAGCTGCAACCAGCCTCCAGCTGGTGATGGTGGGGTGGAGGAGCTGCAGCCAGCCTCGAACAGCTGATGGCAGGGTGCAGGAGCAGCAGCCAGCCTCCAGCAGCTGATGGCGGGGCGCAGGAGCTGCAGGCAGCCTCCAGCAGCTGATGGCGGGGTGCAGGAGCAGCAGCCAGCCTCCAGCTGGTGATGGCGGGGTGAAGGAGCTGCAGCCAGCCACCAGCAGCTGATGGCGGGGTGAAGGAGCTGCAGCCAGCCACCAGCAGCTGATGGCGGGGTGGAGGAGCTGCAGCCAGCGTCCAGCAGCTGATGGTTGGGTGGTGGAGGAGCAGCAGCCAGCCTCCAGCAGCTGATGGCGGGGTGCAGGAGCAGCAGCCAGCGTCCAGCAGCTGATGGTTGGGTGGAGGAGCAGCAGCCAGCCTCCAGCAGCTGCTGGCGGGGTGCAGGAGCAGCAGCCAGCCTCCAGCAGCTGATGGCGGGGTGCAGGAGCTGCAGGCAGCCTCCAGCAGCTGATGGCGGTGTGCAGGAGCTGCAGCCAGCCTCCAGCAGCTGATGGCGGGGTGCAGGGGCTGCAGGCAGCCTCCAGCAGCTGATGGCGGGGTGCAGGAGCTGCAACCAGCCTCCAGCTGGTGATGGCGGGGTGGAGGAGCAGCAGCCAGCCTCCAGCAGCCAGCCTCCAGCTGCTGATGGCGGGGTGGAGGAACAGAAGCCTCCAGCAGCTGATGGCAGGGTGCAGGAGCAGCAGCCAGCCTCCAGCTGGTGATGGCGGGGTGGAGGAGCTGAAACCTGGGTCGGACCTGGTCTGCAGCAGGGCCCATTACCACTCAGAAGCTGATGGCAGTGTGTGTTTAGGTCCCTGCGGGGTGGATGAGCTGAAACCTGGGTCAGACTTGGTGTGCAGCAGGGCTCAGCACCCTCCAGAAGCCGATGACAGTGTGTCTTTAACTCCCTGCCTGGTGGGAGAGCTGAAAGCTGGGTCGGACCTGGTCTTTAGCAGAGCTCAGCAGCCTCCAGAAGCTGATGGCAGTGTGTGTTTCATCCCCTGCGGGGTGGGAGAGCTGAAACGTGGGTCGGACCTGGTCTGCAGCAGGGCCCATCACCATCCAGAAGCTGACGGCGGTGTGTGTTTAAGTCCCTGCGGGGTGGGAGAGCCATAACCTGGGTCGGACCTGGTCTGCAGCAGAGCTCAGCAGCCTCCAGAACCTGATGGCAGTGTGTCTTTAATCCACTGCGGGGTGCAGGAGCTGAAACCTGGGTCGGACCTGGTCTGCAGCAGGGCTCAGCAGCCAGCAGAAGGTGACGGCAGTGTGTGTTTAGTTCCCTGCGGGGTGCAGGAGCTGAAACCTGGGTCGGACCTGGTCTGCAGCAGAGCTCAGCAGCCAGCAGAAGGTGATGGCAGTGTGTGTTTAAGTCCCTGCCTGGTGGGAGAGCTGAAACCTGGGTCGGACCTGGTCTATAGAAGAGCTCAGCAGCCTCCAGAAGCTGATGGCAGTGTGTGTGTTTTGGTCCCTGCGGGGTGCAGGAGCAGGAACCCGGGTCGGACCTGGTCTATAGCGGAGCTCAGCAGCCTCCAGCAGCTGATGGCAGTGTGTGTTTAATTCCCTGCCTGGTGGGAGAGCTGTAACCCGGGTCGGACTTGGTCTGCAGCAGGGCCCATCACCATCCAGAAGCTGATGGCAGTGTGTCTTTAATTCCCTGCGGGGTGGAGGAGCAGAAACCTGGGTCGGACCTGGTCTATAGCAGAGCTCAGCAGCCTCCAGAAGCTGATGGCAGTGTGTGTTCAAGTCCCTGCGGGGTGGGAGAGCTGAAACCTGGGTCGGACCTGGTCTATAGAAGAGCTCAGCAGCCTCCAGCAGCTGATGGCAGTGTGTGTTTAAGTCCCTGCGGGGTGGGAGAGCTATATCCCGGGTCGGACCTGGTCTATAGCAGAGCTCAGCAGCCTCCAGCAGCTGATGGCAGTGTGTGTTTAAGTCCCTGCGGGGTGGGAGAGCTGAAACCTCGGTCGGACCTGGTCTATGGCAGAGCTCAGCAGCCTCCAGAAGCTGATGGCAGCGTGCCTCTAAGTCCCTGCCTGGTGGGAGAGCTGAAACCTGGGTCGGACATGGTCTGCAGCAGGGCTCGGCAGCCTCCAGCAGCTGATGGCAGTGTGTCTTTAAGTCCCTGCCTGGTGGGAGAGCTGAAACCTGGGTCGGACCTGGTCTATAGCAGAGCTCAGCAGCCTCCAGCAGCTGATGGCAGTGTGTGTTTAAGTCCCTGCCTGGTGTGAGAGCTGAAACCTGGGTCGGACCTGGTCTATAGAAGAGCTCAGCAGCCTCCAGCAGCTGATGGCAGTGTGTCTTTAAGTCACTGCCTGGTGGGAGAGCTGAAACCTGGGTCGGACCTGGTCTATAGTAGAGCTCAGCAGCCTCCAGCAGCTGATTGCAGTGTGTGTTTAAGTCCCTGCCTGGTGGGAGAGCTGATATCCGGGTCGGACCTGGTCCACAGCAGGGCCCATCACCCTCCAGAAGCTGGTGGCAGTGTGTGTTTAAGTCCCTGCGGGGTGCAGGAGCAGAAACCTGGGTGGGACCTGGTCTGCAGCAGAGCTCGGCAGCCTCCAGCAGCTGATGGCAGTGAGTGTTTAAGTCCCTGCGGGGTGGGAGAGCTATATCCCGGGTCAGACCTGGTCTAAAGCAGGGCCCATCACCCTCCAGAAGCTGGTGGCAGTGTGTGTTTAAGTCCCTGCGGGGTGGAGGAGCAGAAACCTGGGTCGGACCCGGTCTACAGCAGAGCTCAGCAGCCCCCAGAAGCTGATGGCAGTGTGTGTGTGTGTGTGTGTGTTTAAGTCTCTGCCTGGTTGGAGAGCCGATACCTGGGTCGGACCTGGTCTGCAGCAGGGCTCAGCAGCCTCCAGAAGCTGATGGCAGTGTGTCTTTCATTCCCTGCGGGGTGCAGGAGCAGAAACCTGGGTCGGACCTGGTCTATAGCGGAGCTCAGCAGCCTCCAGCAGCTGATGGCAGTGTGTGTGTTAAAGACCCTGCGGGGTGGGAGAGCTGAAACCTGGGTCGGACCTGGTCTGCAGCAGGGCTCAGCAGCCCCCAGAAGCTGATGGCTGTGTGTGTTTAAGTCCCTGCGGGGTGGGAGAGCTGAAACCTGGGTCGGACCTGGCCCGCAGCAGGGCCCATCACCCTCCAGAAGCTGATGGCGGTGTGGGTTTAAGTCCCTGCGGGGTTGAGGAGCTGAAACCTGGGTCGGACCTGGTCTGCAGCAGGGCCCATCACCATCCAGAAGCTGATGGCTGTGTGTGTTTAAGTCCCAGGGGGGTGGGAGAGCCATAACCTGGGTCGGACCTGGTCTGCAGCAGGGCTCAGCAGCCTCCAGTTGCAGATGGCAGTGTGTGTTTAGTTCCCTGCGGGGTGCAGGAGCTGAAACCTGGGTCGGACCTGGTCTATAGCAGAGCTCAGCAGCCTCCAGAAGCTGATGGCAGTGTGTCTTCAATTCCCTGCGGGGTGCAGGAGCTGATACCTGGGTCGGACCTGGTCTGCAGCAGGGCCCATCACCATCCAGACGCTGATGGCAGTGTGTGTTTAAGTCCTAGTGGGCTGCAGGAGCTGAAACCTGGGTCGGACCTGCTCTATAGTAGAGCTCAGCAGCCTCCAGAAGCTGATGGCAGTGTGTCTTTAAGTCCCTGCGGGGTGGGATAGCTGAAACCTGGGTCGGACCTGGTCTGCAGCAGGGCCCATCACCATCCAGACGCTGATGGCAGTGTGTGTTTAAGTCCTAGTGGGCTGCAGGAGCTGAAACCTGGGTCGGACCTGCTCTATAGTAGAGCTCAGCAGCCTCCAGAAGCTGATGGCAGTGTGTCTTTAAGTCCCTGCGGGGTGGGATAGCTGAAACCTGGGTCGGACCTGGTCTGCAGCAGGGCCCATCACCCTCCAGAAGCTGTTGGCAGTGTGTCTTCCATTCCTAGTGGGGCAGGGGAGCAAAGACCTGGGCAGAGGAGCGCCTGTCTGCATCCGATCCGGCCCCTCAGCAGCCCGCCGTGAGCCTTAGAGAACCCCCCCCCCCCCCCAGCGGGCTCCAGGAACCGGGCCCTGCGTCGGACCCAGCTCAGTAAGGCCCTCCCTCGGGCCCTGCAGCAGGTGGCCCCGTCTATGCAGTCGAAAACCCCGCGAAAATCGGTGTAGAAACGCCCGAGAGGCGTGGTGCGGTTCCCCCGGCCGGTACCGGGTCCGGACCGGTCCGGAAGTCCACCCAGAACACTGCCTGGGGCTTCTGGGCGGCTCCCCAGGCGCAGGCAGTCGAAAACCGCGTGAAAATCGGTTCAGAATTGACAAAACGGCGACCTCGTCGCTCCAAAAACTAAGTCCAAACTAAGCCTTTCGCTTATCGCTTAACGCTTAAGGCGGTCGGCCTTATGGCCAGTAAATGAAAAGTGCCTGCGCCCCTGGAGGTTTTGGAAGGTGCGAGCGATGACCATGCTCGGGTTAGTAGGTGAGGCCATCGGAAAACCAGCGTGAGTTGGCGGGTTTGGGTGGCAATCTATTCCAGGCAGAGTCGACTATCTCTGGGCATCAATTTTGGGATTTTTCCGGCTCTGGTTCTGGGAGAAACGCAGGGGCAAAGTGCACGAGCCGCGGCCGATTTTGGTGGCCTGTCCCTGGGCACAAAGTCTGAGGAGTGTGGGCCTGGTTCTCCGAAAAATACCAGTCTGCTGGAGCTCACTCCCATGGCTCCAGGGGGCACGGCACACCCCCCGGTAGCCGACCAAAGTGCTCTACTCGGGCCAGACTCGGACCCACGACCCGGGGTGAGAACCACAACTACTGGTCATCCTTTTGACCTCCAGGGGGCGCGGCAGAGCCTCCCCAGTCCGACGCAAGTGCCCCACTTGGGCCATACTCAGACCCACGGCCCGGGGCGAGAACCACAACTACTGGTCATCCTTTAGACCTCCAGGGGGCCCGGCACAGCCTCCCTAGACCGACACAAGTGCTCCACTTGGGCTGTACTCTGACCCAAGTCCCGGTGCGAGAACCACAACTACTGGTCATCCTTTAGACCTCCAGGGGGCCCGGCACAGCCTCCCTAGGCCGACACAAGTGCTCCACTTGGGCTATACTCTGACCCAAGTCCCGGGGCGAGAACCACAACTACTGGTCATCCTTTTGACCTCATGGTCATCCTTTAGATCTCCAGGGGGCCCGGCACAGCCTCCCTAGGCCGACACAAGTGCTCCACTTGGGCTATACTCTGACCCAAGTCCCGGGGCGAGAACCACAACTACTGGTCATCCTTTAGACCTCCAGGGGGCACGGCACACCCCCCGGTAGCCGACCAAAGTGCTCTACTCGGGCCAGACTCGGACCCACGACCCGGGGTGAGAACCACAACTACTGGTCATCCTTTAGACCTCCAGGGGGCCCGGCACAGCCTCCCTAGTCCGACACAAGTGCTCCACTTGGGCTATACTCTGACCCAAGTCCCGGGGCGAGAACCACAACTACTGGTCATCCTTTAGACCTCCAGGGGGACCGGCACAGCCTCCCTAGACCGACACAAGTGCACCACTTGGGCCATACTCTGACCCAAGTCCCGGGGCGAGAACCACAACTACTGGTCATCCTTTTGACCTCATGGTCATCCTTTAGACCTCAAGGGGGCACGGCAGAGCCTCCCTAGTCCGACACAAGTGTCCCACTTGGGCTATACTATGACCCAAGTCCCGGGGCGAGAACCACAACTACTGGTCATCCTTTAGACCTCAAGGGGGCACGGCAGAGCCTCCCTAGTCCGACACAAGTGTCCCACTTGGGCCATACTCAGACCCACGGCCCGGGGCGAGAACCACAACTACTGGTCATCCTTTAGACCTCCAGGGGGCCCGGCACAGCCTCCCTAGTCCGACGCAAGTGCTCCACTTGGGCTGTACTCTGACCCAAGTCCCGGGGCGAGAACCACAACTAATGGTCATCCTTTAGACCTCCAGGGGGCACGGCACAGCCTCCCTAGTCCGACACAAGTGCTCCACTTGGGCTATACTCTGACCCAAGTCCCGGGGCGAGAACCACAACTACTGGTCATCCTTTAGACCTCCAGGGGGCACGGCAGAGCCTCCCTAGTCCGACACAAGTGTCCCACTTGGGCTATTCTCTGACCCAAGTCCCGGGGCGAGAACCACAACTACTGGTCATCCTTTAGACCTCCAGGGGGCACGACACAGCCTCCCTAGTCCGACCCAAGTGCTCCACTTGGGCTATACTATGACCCAAGTCCCGGGGCGAGAACCACAACTACTGGTCATCCTTTAGACCTCCAGGGGGCACGGCACAGCCTCCCTAGTCCGACACAAGTGCTCCACTTGGGCTATACTCTGACCCAAGTCCCGGGGCGAGAACCACAACTACTGGTCATCCTTTAGACCTCCAGGGGGCACGGCACAGCCTCCCTAGTCCGACACAAGTGCTCCACTTGGGCTATACTCTGACCCAAGTCCCGGGGCGAGAACCACAACTACTGGTCATCCTTTTGACCTCATGGTCATCCTTTAGACCTCCAGGGGGCCCGGCACAGCCTCCCTAGGCCGACACAAGTGCTCCACTTGGGCTATACTCTGACCCAAGTCCCGGGGCGAGAACCACAACTACTGGTCATCCTTTAGACCTCCAGGGGGCACGGCACAGCCTCCCTAGTCCGACACAAGTGCTCCACTTGGGCTATACTCTGACCCAAGTCCCGGGGCGAGAACCACAACTACTGGTCATCCTTTTGACCTCATGGTCATCCTTTAGACCTCCAGGGGGCCCGGCACAGCCTCCCTAGACCGACACAAGTGCTCCACTTGGGCTGTACTCTGACCCAAGTCCCGGTGCGAGAACCACAACTACTGGTCATCCTTTAGACCTCCAGGGGGCCCGGCACAGCCTCCCTAGGCCGACACAAGTGCTCCACTTGGGCTATACTCTGACCCAAGTCCCGGGGCGAGAACCACAACTACTGGTCATCCTTTTGACCTCATGGTCATCCTTTAGATCTCCAGGGGGCCCGGCACAGCCTCCCTAGGCCGACACAAGTGCTCCACTTGGGCTATACTCTGACCCAAGTCCCGGGGCGAGAACCACAACTACTGGTCATCCTTTAGACCTCCAGGGGGCACGGCACACCCCCCGGTAGCCGACCAAAGTGCTCTACTCGGGCCAGACTCGGACCCACGACCCGGGGTGAGAACCACAACTACTGGTCATCCTTTAGACCTCCAGGGGGCCCGGCACAGCCTCCCTAGTCCGACACAAGTGCTCCACTTGGGCTATACTCTGACCCAAGTCCCGGGGCGAGAACCACAACTACTGGTCATCCTTTAGACCTCCAGGGGGACCGGCACAGCCTCCCTAGACCGACACAAGTGCACCACTTGGGCCATACTCTGACCCAAGTCCCGGGGCGAGAACCACAACTACTGGTCATCCTTTTGACCTCATGGTCATCCTTTAGACCTCAAGGGGGCACGGCAGAGCCTCCCTAGTCCGACACAAGTGTCCCACTTGGGCTATACTATGACCCAAGTCCCGGGGCGAGAACCACAACTACTGGTCATCCTTTAGACCTCAAGGGGGCACGGCAGAGCCTCCCTAGTCCGACACAAGTGTCCCACTTGGGCCATACTCAGACCCACGGCCCGGGGCGAGAACCACAACTACTGGTCATCCTTTAGACCTCCAGGGGGCCCGGCACAGCCTCCCTAGTCCGACGCAAGTGCTCCACTTGGGCTGTACTCTGACCCAAGTCCCGGGGCGAGAACCACAACTAATGGTCATCCTTTAGACCTCCAGGGGGCACGGCACAGCCTCCCTAGTCCGACACAAGTGCTCCACTTGGGCTATACTCTGACCCAAGTCCCGGGGCGAGAACCACAACTACTGGTCATCCTTTAGACCTCCAGGGGGCACGGCAGAGCCTCCCTAGTCCGACACAAGTGTCCCACTTGGGCTATTCTCTGACCCAAGTCCCGGGGCGAGAACCACAACTACTGGTCATCCTTTAGACCTCCAGGGGGCACGACACAGCCTCCCTAGTCCGACCCAAGTGCTCCACTTGGGCTATACTATGACCCAAGTCCCGGGGCGAGAACCACAACTACTGGTCATCCTTTAGACCTCCAGGGGGCACGGCACAGCCTCCCTAGTCCGACACAAGTGCTCCACTTGGGCTATACTCTGACCCAAGTCCCGGGGCGAGAACCACAACTACTGGTCATCCTTTAGACCTCCAGGGGGCACGGCACAGCCTCCCTAGTCCGACACAAGTGCTCCACTTGGGCTATACTCTGACCCAAGTCCCGGGGCGAGAACCACAACTACTGGTCATCCTTTTGACCTCATGGTCATCCTTTAGACCTCCAGGGGGCCCGGCACAGCCTCCCTAGGCCGACACAAGTGCTCCACTTGGGCTATACTCTGACCCAAGTCCCGGGGCGAGAACCACAACTACTGGTCATCCTTTAGACCTCCAGGGGGCACGGCACAGCCTCCCTAGTCCGACACAAGTGCTCCACTTCGGCTGTACTCTGACCCAAGTCCCGGGGCGAGAACCACAACTAATGGTCATCCTTTAGACCTCCATGGCAACAGGGGGATGTCAGACC
>NW_027223049.1:408207-420707 GCF_043380555.1 Nothobranchius furzeri
TGTGGGGTGGGTGGTGGTGATGCTGAGGGTGGGTGTCCTGGAGGTGTGGATGGCGTTGGAGAGGCTGTGTGGGTGGGAGAAGGCTGCGGGGATGGGGGAGCCTGATCCTGGGTGCGATGGTGTTGAGTGTGGGTGGGAGAAGGCTGCGGGGCTGGGGGAGCCTGATGCTGGGTGTGATGGTGTTGAGTGAGGGTGGGAGAAGTCTTCGGGGATGGTGGAGCCTGATCCTGGGTTCGGTGGTGTTGAGTGTGGGTGGGAGAAGGCTGCGGGCATGGGGATGCCTGATGAGCCTGGATGTGATGCTGGTGAGAGAGGGGACAGGGCAGAGGCCGGCTGGACGTGCAGCGGGCAGGGGGAAACTTGAGCCTGGGTGGGTGGTTGTGCATCCAGGGCGGGCAGGGAGAGGTGAGACGTGGGCCTGGGCTGGTCGTCAGCGGTTCACCACAGGCAGCTGGTGGCGGTGTGGCTGAGCAGAAGCCTCCAGCAGGTGATGGCGGGGTGGGGGAGCAGCAGCCAGCCTCAAGCAGCCAGCCTCCAGCTGCTGATGGTGGGGTGGAGGAACAGAAGCCTCCAGCTGGTGATGTCAGGGTGGAGGAGCAGCAGCCAGCCTCCAACGGCTGATGGTGGGGTGGAGGAGCTGCAGCCAGCCTCCAGCAGCTGATGGCGGGGTGCAGGAGCAGCAGCCAGCCTCCAGCTGGTGATGGCGGGGTGAAGGAGCTGCAGCCAGCCACCAGCAGCTGATGGCGGGGTGCAGGAGCAGCAGCCAGCCACCAGCAGCTGATGGCGGGGTGGAGGAGCTGCAGCCAGCGTCCAGCAGCTGATGGTTGGGTGGTGGAGGAGCAGCAGCCAGCCTCCAGCAGCTGCTGGCGGGGTGCAGGAGCAGCAGCCAGCCTCCAGCAGCTGGTGGCGGGGTGGAGGAGCAGAAGCCAGCCTCCAGCAGCTGATGGCGGGGTGCAGGAGCAGAAGCCAGCCTCCAGCTGGTGATGGCGGGGTGAAGGAGCTGCAGCCAGCCTCCAGCAGCCAGCCTCCAGCTGGTGATGGCGGGGCGGAGGAGCAGGCAGCCTCCATCAGCTGATGGCGGGGTGTAGGAGCAGCAGCCAGCCTCCAGCTGGTGATGGCGGGGAGGAGGAGCAGCAGCAGCCAGCCTCCAGCAGCCAGCCAGCCTCCAGCAGCTGATGGCGGTGTGTGGGAGCAGCAGCCAGCCTCCAGCGGCCAGCCAGCCTCCAGCAGCTGATGGCGGGGTGGAGGAGCTGCAGCCAGCGTCCATCAGCTGATGGCGGGGTGGAAGAGCAGCAGGCAGCCTCCAGCTGGTGATGGCGGGGTGGAGGAGCTGCAGCCAGCGTCCAGCAGCTGATGGCGGGGTGCAGGAGCAGCAGCCAGCCTCCAGCAGCTGATGGCGGGGTGGAGGAGCTGCAGCCAGCCTCCAGCAGCCAGCCTCCAGCTAGTGATGGCGGGGTGGAGAAGCAGGCAGCCTCCGTCAGCTGATGGCGGGGTGGAGGAGCAGAAGCCAGCCTCCAGCAGCTGATGGCGGGGTGCAGGAGCTGCAGCCAGCGTCCAGCAGCTGATGGTGGGGTGGAGGAGCTGCAGCCAGCCTCCAGCAGCCAGCCTCCAGCTAGTGATGGCGGGGTGGAGAAGCAGGCAGCCTCCGTCAGCTGATGGCGGGGTGGAGGAGCAGAAGCCAGCCTCCAGCAGCTGATGGCGGGGTGCAGGAGCTGCAGCCAGCGTCCAGCAGCTGATGGTGGGGTGGAGGAGCTGCAGCCAGCGTCCAGCAGCTGATGGTGGGGTGGAGGAGCTGCAGCCAGCCTCCAGCAGCCAGCCTCCAGCAGCTGATGGCGGGGTGCAGGAGCAGCAGCCAGCCTCCAGCAGCTGATGGCGGGGTGCAGGAGCAGCAGGCAGCCTCCAGCAGCTGATGGCGGGGTGGAGGAGCAGAAGCCAGCCTCCAGCAGCTGATGGCGGGGTGCAGGAGCTGCAGCCAGCGTCCAGCAGCTGATGGTGGGGTGGAGGAGCTGCAGCCAGCGTCCAGCAGCTGATGGTTGGGTGGAGGAGCAGCAGCCAGCCTCCAGCAGCCAGCCTCCAGCTAGTGATGGCGGGGTGGAGAAGCAGGCAGCCTCCATCAGCTGATGGCGGGGTGGAGGAGCAGAAGCCAGCCTCCAGCTGGTGATGGCGGGGTGCAGGAGCTGCAGGCAGCCTCCAGCAGCTGATGGCGGGGTGCAGGAGCTGCAGGCAGCCTCCAGCAGCTGATGGCGGGGTGGAGGAGCTGCAGCCAGCGTCCAGCAGCTGATGGTGGGGTGGAGGAGCTGCAGCCAGCGTCCAGCAGCTGATGGTTGGGTGGAGGAGCAGCAGCCAGCCTCCAGCAGCTGATGGCGGGGTGCAGGAGCAGCAGCCAGCCTCCAGCAGCTGATGGCGGGGTGGAGGAGCTGCAGCCAGCCTCCAGCAGCCAGCCTCCAGCTAGTGATGGCGGGGTGGAGAAGCAGGCAGCCTCCATCAGCTGATGGCGGGGTGGAGGAGCAGAAGCCAGCCTCCAGCTGGTGATGGCGGGGTGCAGGAGCTGCAGGCAGCCTCCAGCAGCTGATGGCGGGGTGGAGGAGCTGCAGCCAGCCTCCAGCAGCCAGCCTCCAGCTAGTGATGGCGGGGTGGAGAAGCAGGCAGCCTCCATCAGCTGATGGCGGGGTGGAGGAGCAGAAGCCAGCCTCCAGCAGCTGATGGCGGGGTGCAGGAGGTGCAGGCAGCCTCCAGCAGCTGATGGCGGGGTGCAGGAGCAGCAGGCAGCCTCCAGCAGCTGATGGCGGGGTGCAGGAGCTGCAACCAGCCTCCAGCTGGTGATGGCGGGGTGGAGGAGCTGCAGCCAGCCTCCAGCAGCCAGCCCCCAGCAGCTGATGGCGGGGTGGAGGAGCAGAAGCCAGCCTCCAGCAGCTGATGGTGGGGTGCAGGAGCTGCAGCCAGCCTCCAGCAGCCAGCCTCCAGCTGGTGATGGCGGGGTGGAGGAGCAGCAGCAGACAGCCTCCAGCAGCCAGCCAGCCTCCAGGAGCTGATGGCGGTGTGTGGGAGCAGCAGCCAGCCTCCAGCGTTCAGCCAGCATCCATCAGCTGATGGCGGTGTGAAGGAGCTGCAGCCAGCCTCCAGCAGGTCATGGTGGGGTGGAGGAGCAGCAGCCAGCCTCCAGCAGCTGATGGCGGGTTGCAGGAGCTGCAGCCAGCCTCCAGCAAATGATGGCGGGGTGCAGGAGCTGCAGGCAGCCTCCAGCAGCTGATGGCGGGGTGCAGGAGCAGCAGGCAGCCTCCAGCTGCTGATGACGGGGTGCAGGAGCTGCAACCAGCCTCCAGCTGGTGATGGTGGGGTGGAGGAGCTGCAGCCAGCCTCGAACAGCTGATGGCAGGGTGCAGGAGCAGCAGCCAGCCTCCAGCAGCTGATGGCGGGGCGCAGGAGCTGCAGGCAGCCTCCAGCAGCTGATGGCGGGGTGCAGGAGCAGCAGCCAGCCTCCAGCTGGTGATGGCGGGGTGAAGGAGCTGCAGCCAGCCACCAGCAGCTGATGGCGGGGTGAAGGAGCTGCAGCCAGCCACCAGCAGCTGATGGCGGGGTGGAGGAGCTGCAGCCAGCGTCCAGCAGCTGATGGTTGGGTGGTGGAGGAGCAGCAGCCAGCCTCCAGCAGCTGATGGCGGGGTGCAGGAGCAGCAGCCAGCGTCCAGCAGCTGATGGTTGGGTGGAGGAGCAGCAGCCAGCCTCCAGCAGCTGCTGGCGGGGTGCAGGAGCAGCAGCCAGCCTCCAGCAGCTGATGGCGGGGTGGAGGAGCAGAAGCCAGCCTCCAGCTGGTGATGGCGGGGTGCAGGAGCTGCAGGCAGCCTCCAGCAGCTGATGGCGGGGTGCAGGAGCTGCAGGCAGCCTCCAGCAGCTGATGGCGGGGTGGAGGAGCTGCAGCCAGCGTCCAGCAGCTGATGGTGGGGTGGAGGAGCTGCAGCCAGCGTCCAGCAGCTGATGGTTGGGTGGAGGAGCAGCAGCCAGCCTCCAGCAGCTGATGGCGGGGTGCAGGAGCAGCAGCCAGCCTCCAGCAGCTGATGGCGGGGTGGAGGAGCTGCAGCCAGCCTCCAGCAGCCAGCCTCCAGCTAGTGATGGCGGGGTGGAGAAGCAGGCAGCCTCCATCAGCTGATGGCGGGGTGGAGGAGCAGAAGCCAGCCTCCAGCTGGTGATGGCGGGGTGCAGGAGCTGCAGGCAGCCTCCAGCAGCTGATGGCGGGGTGGAGGAGCTGCAGCCAGCCTCCAGCAGCCAGCCTCCAGCTAGTGATGGCGGGGTGGAGAAGCAGGCAGCCTCCATCAGCTGATGGCGGGGTGGAGGAGCAGAAGCCAGCCTCCAGCAGCTGATGGCGGGGTGCAGGAGGTGCAGGCAGCCTCCAGCAGCTGATGGCGGGGTGCAGGAGCAGCAGGCAGCCTCCAGCAGCTGATGGCGGGGTGCAGGAGCTGCAACCAGCCTCCAGCTGGTGATGGCGGGGTGGAGGAGCTGCAGCCAGCCTCCAGCAGCCAGCCCCCAGCAGCTGATGGCGGGGTGGAGGAGCAGAAGCCAGCCTCCAGCAGCTGATGGTGGGGTGCAGGAGCTGCAGCCAGCCTCCAGCAGCCAGCCTCCAGCTGGTGATGGCGGGGTGGAGGAGCAGCAGCAGACAGCCTCCAGCAGCCAGCCAGCCTCCAGGAGCTGATGGCGGTGTGTGGGAGCAGCAGCCAGCCTCCAGCGTTCAGCCAGCATCCATCAGCTGATGGCGGTGTGAAGGAGCTGCAGCCAGCCTCCAGCAGGTCATGGTGGGGTGGAGGAGCAGCAGCCAGCCTCCAGCAGCTGATGGCGGGTTGCAGGAGCTGCAGCCAGCCTCCAGCAAATGATGGCGGGGTGCAGGAGCTGCAGGCAGCCTCCAGCAGCTGATGGCGGGGTGCAGGAGCAGCAGGCAGCCTCCAGCTGCTGATGACGGGGTGCAGGAGCTGCAACCAGCCTCCAGCTGGTGATGGTGGGGTGGAGGAGCTGCAGCCAGCCTCGAACAGCTGATGGCAGGGTGCAGGAGCAGCAGCCAGCCTCCAGCAGCTGATGGCGGGGCGCAGGAGCTGCAGGCAGCCTCCAGCAGCTGATGGCGGGGTGCAGGAGCAGCAGCCAGCCTCCAGCTGGTGATGGCGGGGTGAAGGAGCTGCAGCCAGCCACCAGCAGCTGATGGCGGGGTGAAGGAGCTGCAGCCAGCCACCAGCAGCTGATGGCGGGGTGGAGGAGCTGCAGCCAGCGTCCAGCAGCTGATGGTTGGGTGGTGGAGGAGCAGCAGCCAGCCTCCAGCAGCTGATGGCGGGGTGCAGGAGCAGCAGCCAGCGTCCAGCAGCTGATGGTTGGGTGGAGGAGCAGCAGCCAGCCTCCAGCAGCTGCTGGCGGGGTGCAGGAGCAGCAGCCAGCCTCCAGCAGCTGATGGCGGGGTGCAGGAGCTGCAGGCAGCCTCCAGCAGCTGATGGCGGTGTGCAGGAGCTGCAGCCAGCCTCCAGCAGCTGATGGCGGGGTGCAGGGGCTGCAGGCAGCCTCCAGCAGCTGATGGCGGGGTGCAGGAGCTGCAACCAGCCTCCAGCTGGTGATGGCGGGGTGGAGGAGCAGCAGCCAGCCTCCAGCAGCCAGCCTCCAGCTGCTGATGGCGGGGTGGAGGAACAGAAGCCTCCAGCAGCTGATGGCAGGGTGCAGGAGCAGCAGCCAGCCTCCAGCTGGTGATGGCGGGGTGGAGGAGCTGAAACCTGGGTCGGACCTGGTCTGCAGCAGGGCCCATTACCACTCAGAAGCTGATGGCAGTGTGTGTTTAGGTCCCTGCGGGGTGGATGAGCTGAAACCTGGGTCAGACTTGGTGTGCAGCAGGGCTCAGCACCCTCCAGAAGCCGATGACAGTGTGTCTTTAACTCCCTGCCTGGTGGGAGAGCTGAAAGCTGGGTCGGACCTGGTCTTTAGCAGAGCTCAGCAGCCTCCAGAAGCTGATGGCAGTGTGTGTTTCATCCCCTGCGGGGTGGGAGAGCTGAAACGTGGGTCGGACCTGGTCTGCAGCAGGGCCCATCACCATCCAGAAGCTGACGGCGGTGTGTGTTTAAGTCCCTGCGGGGTGGGAGAGCCATAACCTGGGTCGGACCTGGTCTGCAGCAGAGCTCAGCAGCCTCCAGAACCTGATGGCAGTGTGTCTTTAATCCACTGCGGGGTGCAGGAGCTGAAACCTGGGTCGGACCTGGTCTGCAGCAGGGCTCAGCAGCCAGCAGAAGGTGACGGCAGTGTGTGTTTAGTTCCCTGCGGGGTGCAGGAGCTGAAACCTGGGTCGGACCTGGTCTGCAGCAGAGCTCAGCAGCCAGCAGAAGGTGATGGCAGTGTGTGTTTAAGTCCCTGCCTGGTGGGAGAGCTGAAACCTGGGTCGGACCTGGTCTATAGAAGAGCTCAGCAGCCTCCAGAAGCTGATGGCAGTGTGTGTGTTTTGGTCCCTGCGGGGTGCAGGAGCAGGAACCCGGGTCGGACCTGGTCTATAGCGGAGCTCAGCAGCCTCCAGCAGCTGATGGCAGTGTGTGTTTAATTCCCTGCCTGGTGGGAGAGCTGTAACCCGGGTCGGACTTGGTCTGCAGCAGGGCCCATCACCATCCAGAAGCTGATGGCAGTGTGTCTTTAATTCCCTGCGGGGTGGAGGAGCAGAAACCTGGGTCGGACCTGGTCTATAGCAGAGCTCAGCAGCCTCCAGAAGCTGATGGCAGTGTGTGTTCAAGTCCCTGCGGGGTGGGAGAGCTGAAACCTGGGTCGGACCTGGTCTATAGAAGAGCTCAGCAGCCTCCAGCAGCTGATGGCAGTGTGTGTTTAAGTCCCTGCGGGGTGGGAGAGCTATATCCCGGGTCGGACCTGGTCTATAGCAGAGCTCAGCAGCCTCCAGCAGCTGATGGCAGTGTGTGTTTAAGTCCCTGCGGGGTGGGAGAGCTGAAACCTCGGTCGGACCTGGTCTATGGCAGAGCTCAGCAGCCTCCAGAAACTGATGGCAGCGTGCCTCTAAGTCCCTGCCTGGTGGGAGAGCTGAAACCTGGGTCGGACATGGTCTGCAGCAGGGCTCGGCAGCCTCCAGCAGCTGATGGCAGTGTGTCTTTAAGTCCCTGCCTGGTGGGAGAGCTGAAACCTGGGTCGGACCTGGTCTATAGCAGAGCTCAGCAGCCTCCAGCAGCTGATGGCAGTGTGTGTTTAAGTCCCTGCCTGGTGTGAGAGCTGAAACCTGGGTCGGACCTGGTCTATAGAAGAGCTCAGCAGCCTCCAGCAGCTGATGGCAGTGTGTCTTTAAGTCACTGCCTGGTGGGAGAGCTGAAACCTGGGTCGGACCTGGTCTATAGTAGAGCTCAGCAGCCTCCAGCAGCTGATTGCAGTGTGTGTTTAAGTCCCTGCCTGGTGGGAGAGCTGATATCCGGGTCGGACCTGGTCCACAGCAGGGCCCATCACCCTCCAGAAGCTGGTGGCAGTGTGTGTTTAAGTCCCTGCGGGGTGCAGGAGCAGAAACCTGGGTGGGACCTGGTCTGCAGCAGAGCTCGGCAGCCTCCAGCAGCTGATGGCAGTGAGTGTTTAAGTCCCTGCGGGGTGGGAGAGCTATATCCCGGGTCAGACCTGGTCTAAAGCAGGGCCCATCACCCTCCAGAAGCTGGTGGCAGTGTGTGTTTAAGTCCCTGCGGGGTGGAGGAGCAGAAACCTGGGTCGGACCCGGTCTACAGCAGAGCTCAGCAGCCCCCAGAAGCTGATGGCAGTGTGTGTGTGTGTGTGTGTGTTTAAGTCTCTGCCTGGTTGGAGAGCCGATACCTGGGTCGGACCTGGTCTGCAGCAGGGCTCAGCAGCCTCCAGAAGCTGATGGCAGTGTGTCTTTCATTCCCTGCGGGGTGCAGGAGCAGAAACCTGGGTCGGACCTGGTCTATAGCGGAGCTCAGCAGCCTCCAGCAGCTGATGGCAGTGTGTGTGTTAAAGACCCTGCGGGGTGGGAGAGCTGAAACCTGGGTCGGACCTGGTCTGCAGCAGGGCTCAGCAGCCCCCAGAAGCTGATGGCTGTGTGTGTTTAAGTCCCTGCGGGGTGGGAGAGCTGAAACCTGGGTCGGACCTGGCCCGCAGCAGGGCCCATCACCCTCCAGAAGCTGATGGCGGTGTGGGTTTAAGTCCCTGCGGGGTTGAGGAGCTGAAACCTGGGTCGGACCTGGTCTGCAGCAGGGCCCATCACCATCCAGAAGCTGATGGCTGTGTGTGTTTAAGTCCCAGGGGGGTGGGAGAGCCATAACCTGGGTCGGACCTGGTCTGCAGCAGGGCTCAGCAGCCTCCAGTTGCAGATGGCAGTGTGTGTTTAGTTCCCTGCGGGGTGCAGGAGCTGAAACCTGGGTCGGACCTGGTCTATAGCAGAGCTCAGCAGCCTCCAGAAGCTGATGGCAGTGTGTCTTCAATTCCCTGCGGGGTGCAGGAGCTGATACCTGGGTCGGACCTGCTCTATAGTAGAGCTCAGCAGCCTCCAGAAGCTGATGGCAGTGTGTCTTTAAGTCCCTGCGGGGTGGGATAGCTGAAACCTGGGTCGGACCTGGTCTGCAGCAGGGCCCATCACCATCCAGACGCTGATGGCAGTGTGTGTTTAAGTCCTAGTGGGCTGCAGGAGCTGAAACCTGGGTCGGACCTGCTCTATAGTAGAGCTCAGCAGCCTCCAGAAGCTGATGGCAGTGTGTCTTTAAGTCCCTGCGGGGTGGGATAGCTGAAACCTGGGTCGGACCTGGTCTGCAGCAGGGCCCATCACCCTCCAGAAGCTGTTGGCAGTGTGTCTTCCATTCCTAGTGGGGCAGGGGAGCAAAGACCTGGGCAGAGGAGCGCCTGTCTGCATCCGATCCGGCCCCTCAGCAGCCCGCCGTGAGCCTTAGAGAACCCCCCCCCCCCCCCAGCGGGCTCCAGGAACCGGGCCCTGCGTCGGACCCAGCTCAGTAAGGCCCTCCCTCGGGCCCTGCAGCAGGTGGCCCCGTCTATGCAGTCGAAAACCCCGCGAAAATCGGTGTAGAAACGCCCGAGAGGCGTGGTGCGGTTCCCCCGGCCGGTACCGGGTCCGGACCGGTCCGGAAGTCCACCCAGAACACTGCCTGGGGCTTCTGGGCGGCTCCCCAGGCGCAGGCAGTCGAAAACCGCGTGAAAATCGGTTCAGAATTGACAAAACGGCGACCTCGTCGCTCCAAAAACTAAGTCCAAACTAAGCCTTTCGCTTATCGCTTAACGCTTAAGGCGGTCGGCCTTATGGCCAGTAAATGAAAAGTGCCTGCGCCCCTGGAGGTTTTGGAAGGTGCGAGCGATGACCATGCTCGGGTTAGTAGGTGAGGCCATCGGAAAACCAGCGTGAGTTGGCGGGTTTGGGTGGCAATCTATTCCAGGCAGAGTCGACTATCTCTGGGCATCAATTTTGGGATTTTTCCGGCTCTGGTTCTGGGAGAAACGCAGGGGCAAAGTGCACGAGCCGCGGCCGATTTTGGTGGCCTGTCCCTGGGCACAAAGTCTGAGGAGTGTGGGCCTGGTTCTCCGAAAAATACCAGTCTGCTGGAGCTCACTCCCATGGCTCCAGGGGGCACGGCACACCCCCCGGTAGCCGACCAAAGTGCTCTACTCGGGCCAGACTCGGACCCACGACCCGGGGTGAGAACCACAACTACTGGTCATCCTTTTGACCTCCAGGGGGCGCGGCAGAGCCTCCCCAGTCCGACGCAAGTGCCCCACTTGGGCCATACTCAGACCCACGGCCCGGGGCGAGAACCACAACTACTGGTCATCCTTTAGACCTCCAGGGGGCCCGGCACAGCCTCCCTAGACCGACACAAGTGCTCCACTTGGGCTGTACTCTGACCCAAGTCCCGGTGCGAGAACCACAACTACTGGTCATCCTTTAGACCTCCAGGGGGCCCGGCACAGCCTCCCTAGGCCGACACAAGTGCTCCACTTGGGCTATACTCTGACCCAAGTCCCGGGGCGAGAACCACAACTACTGGTCATCCTTTTGACCTCATGGTCATCCTTTAGATCTCCAGGGGGCCCGGCACAGCCTCCCTAGGCCGACACAAGTGCTCCACTTGGGCTATACTCTGACCCAAGTCCCGGGGCGAGAACCACAACTACTGGTCATCCTTTAGACCTCCAGGGGGCACGGCACACCCCCCGGTAGCCGACCAAAGTGCTCTACTCGGGCCAGACTCGGACCCACGACCCGGGGTGAGAACCACAACTACTGGTCATCCTTTAGACCTCCAGGGGGCCCGGCACAGCCTCCCTAGTCCGACACAAGTGCTCCACTTGGGCTATACTCTGACCCAAGTCCCGGGGCGAGAACCACAACTACTGGTCATCCTTTAGACCTCCAGGGGGACCGGCACAGCCTCCCTAGACCGACACAAGTGCACCACTTGGGCCATACTCTGACCCAAGTCCCGGGGCGAGAACCACAACTACTGGTCATCCTTTTGACCTCATGGTCATCCTTTAGACCTCAAGGGGGCACGGCAGAGCCTCCCTAGTCCGACACAAGTGTCCCACTTGGGCTATACTATGACCCAAGTCCCGGGGCGAGAACCACAACTACTGGTCATCCTTTAGACCTCAAGGGGGCACGGCAGAGCCTCCCTAGTCCGACACAAGTGTCCCACTTGGGCCATACTCAGACCCACGGCCCGGGGCGAGAACCACAACTACTGGTCATCCTTTAGACCTCCAGGGGGCCCGGCACAGCCTCCCTAGTCCGACGCAAGTGCTCCACTTGGGCTGTACTCTGACCCAAGTCCCGGGGCGAGAACCACAACTAATGGTCATCCTTTAGACCTCCAGGGGGCACGGCACAGCCTCCCTAGTCCGACACAAGTGCTCCACTTGGGCTATACTCTGACCCAAGTCCCGGGGCGAGAACCACAACTACTGGTCATCCTTTAGACCTCCAGGGGGCACGGCAGAGCCTCCCTAGTCCGACACAAGTGTCCCACTTGGGCTATTCTCTGACCCAAGTCCCGGGGCGAGAACCACAACTACTGGTCATCCTTTAGACCTCCAGGGGGCACGACACAGCCTCCCTAGTCCGACCCAAGTGCTCCACTTGGGCTATACTATGACCCAAGTCCCGGGGCGAGAACCACAACTACTGGTCATCCTTTAGACCTCCAGGGGGCACGGCACAGCCTCCCTAGTCCGACACAAGTGCTCCACTTGGGCTATACTCTGACCCAAGTCCCGGGGCGAGAACCACAACTACTGGTCATCCTTTAGACCTCCAGGGGGCACGGCACAGCCTCCCTAGTCCGACACAAGTGCTCCACTTGGGCTATACTCTGACCCAAGTCCCGGGGCGAGAACCACAACTACTGGTCATCCTTTTGACCTCATGGTCATCCTTTAGACCTCCAGGGGGCCCGGCACAGCCTCCCTAGGCCGACACAAGTGCTCCACTTGGGCTATACTCTGACCCAAGTCCCGGGGCGAGAACCACAACTACTGGTCATCCTTTAGACCTCCAGGGGGCACGGCACAGCCTCCCTAGTCCGACACAAGTGCTCCACTTGGGCTATACTCTGACCCAAGTCCCGGGGCGAGAACCACAACTACTGGTCATCCTTTTGACCTCATGGTCATCCTTTAGACCTCCAGGGGGCCCGGCACAGCCTCCCTAGACCGACACAAGTGCTCCACTTGGGCTGTACTCTGACCCAAGTCCCGGTGCGAGAACCACAACTACTGGTCATCCTTTAGACCTCCAGGGGGCCCGGCACAGCCTCCCTAGGCCGACACAAGTGCTCCACTTGGGCTATACTCTGACCCAAGTCCCGGGGCGAGAACCACAACTACTGGTCATCCTTTTGACCTCATGGTCATCCTTTAGATCTCCAGGGGGCCCGGCACAGCCTCCCTAGGCCGACACAAGTGCTCCACTTGGGCTATACTCTGACCCAAGTCCCGGGGCGAGAACCACAACTACTGGTCATCCTTTAGACCTCCAGGGGGCACGGCACACCCCCCGGTAGCCGACCAAAGTGCTCTACTCGGGCCAGACTCGGACCCACGACCCGGGGTGAGAACCACAACTACTGGTCATCCTTTAGACCTCCAGGGGGCCCGGCACAGCCTCCCTAGTCCGACACAAGTGCTCCACTTGGGCTATACTCTGACCCAAGTCCCGGGGCGAGAACCACAACTACTGGTCATCCTTTAGACCTCCAGGGGGACCGGCACAGCCTCCCTAGACCGACACAAGTGCACCACTTGGGCCATACTCTGACCCAAGTCCCGGGGCGAGAACCACAACTACTGGTCATCCTTTTGACCTCATGGTCATCCTTTAGACCTCAAGGGGGCACGGCAGAGCCTCCCTAGTCCGACACAAGTGTCCCACTTGGGCTATACTATGACCCAAGTCCCGGGGCGAGAACCACAACTACTGGTCATCCTTTAGACCTCAAGGGGGCACGGCAGAGCCTCCCTAGTCCGACACAAGTGTCCCACTTGGGCCATACTCA
>NW_027223049.1:433207-436289 GCF_043380555.1 Nothobranchius furzeri
GCCAGCCTCCAGCAGCTGATGGCGGGGTGCAGGAGCTGCAGCCAGCGTCCAGCAGCTGATGGTGGGGTGGAGGAGCTGCAGCCAGCCTCCAGCAGCCAGCCTCCAGCTAGTGATGGCGGGGTGGAGAAGCAGGCAGCCTCCGTCAGCTGATGGCGGGGTGGAGGAGCAGAAGCCAGCCTCCAGCAGCTGATGGCGGGGTGCAGGAGCTGCAGCCAGCGTCCAGCAGCTGATGGTGGGGTGGAGGAGCTGCAGCCAGCGTCCAGCAGCTGATGGTGGGGTGGAGGAGCTGCAGCCAGCCTCCAGCAGCCAGCCTCCAGCAGCTGATGGCGGGGTGCAGGAGCAGCAGCCAGCCTCCAGCAGCTGATGGCGGGGTGCAGGAGCAGCAGGCAGCCTCCAGCAGCTGATGGCGGGGTGGAGGAGCAGAAGCCAGCCTCCAGCAGCTGATGGCGGGGTGCAGGAGCTGCAGCCAGCGTCCAGCAGCTGATGGTGGGGTGGAGGAGCTGCAGCCAGCGTCCAGCAGCTGATGGTTGGGTGGAGGAGCAGCAGCCAGCCTCCAGCAGCCAGCCTCCAGCTAGTGATGGCGGGGTGGAGAAGCAGGCAGCCTCCATCAGCTGATGGCGGGGTGGAGGAGCAGAAGCCAGCCTCCAGCTGGTGATGGCGGGGTGCAGGAGCTGCAGGCAGCCTCCAGCAGCTGATGGCGGGGTGCAGGAGCTGCAGGCAGCCTCCAGCAGCTGATGGCGGGGTGGAGGAGCTGCAGCCAGCGTCCAGCAGCTGATGGTGGGGTGGAGGAGCTGCAGCCAGCGTCCAGCAGCTGATGGTTGGGTGGAGGAGCAGCAGCCAGCCTCCAGCAGCTGATGGCGGGGTGCAGGAGCAGCAGCCAGCCTCCAGCAGCTGATGGCGGGGTGGAGGAGCTGCAGCCAGCCTCCAGCAGCCAGCCTCCAGCTAGTGATGGCGGGGTGGAGAAGCAGGCAGCCTCCATCAGCTGATGGCGGGGTGGAGGAGCAGAAGCCAGCCTCCAGCTGGTGATGGCGGGGTGCAGGAGCTGCAGGCAGCCTCCAGCAGCTGATGGCGGGGTGGAGGAGCTGCAGCCAGCCTCCAGCAGCCAGCCTCCAGCTAGTGATGGCGGGGTGGAGAAGCAGGCAGCCTCCATCAGCTGATGGCGGGGTGGAGGAGCAGAAGCCAGCCTCCAGCAGCTGATGGCGGGGTGCAGGAGGTGCAGGCAGCCTCCAGCAGCTGATGGCGGGGTGCAGGAGCAGCAGGCAGCCTCCAGCAGCTGATGGCGGGGTGCAGGAGCTGCAACCAGCCTCCAGCTGGTGATGGCGGGGTGGAGGAGCTGCAGCCAGCCTCCAGCAGCCAGCCCCCAGCAGCTGATGGCGGGGTGGAGGAGCAGAAGCCAGCCTCCAGCAGCTGATGGTGGGGTGCAGGAGCTGCAGCCAGCCTCCAGCAGCCAGCCTCCAGCTGGTGATGGCGGGGTGGAGGAGCAGCAGCAGACAGCCTCCAGCAGCCAGCCAGCCTCCAGGAGCTGATGGCGGTGTGTGGGAGCAGCAGCCAGCCTCCAGCGTTCAGCCAGCATCCATCAGCTGATGGCGGTGTGAAGGAGCTGCAGCCAGCCTCCAGCAGGTCATGGTGGGGTGGAGGAGCAGCAGCCAGCCTCCAGCAGCTGATGGCGGGTTGCAGGAGCTGCAGCCAGCCTCCAGCAAATGATGGCGGGGTGCAGGAGCTGCAGGCAGCCTCCAGCAGCTGATGGCGGGGTGCAGGAGCAGCAGGCAGCCTCCAGCTGCTGATGACGGGGTGCAGGAGCTGCAACCAGCCTCCAGCTGGTGATGGTGGGGTGGAGGAGCTGCAGCCAGCCTCGAACAGCTGATGGCAGGGTGCAGGAGCAGCAGCCAGCCTCCAGCAGCTGATGGCGGGGCGCAGGAGCTGCAGGCAGCCTCCAGCAGCTGATGGCGGGGTGCAGGAGCAGCAGCCAGCCTCCAGCTGGTGATGGCGGGGTGAAGGAGCTGCAGCCAGCCACCAGCAGCTGATGGCGGGGTGAAGGAGCTGCAGCCAGCCACCAGCAGCTGATGGCGGGGTGGAGGAGCTGCAGCCAGCGTCCAGCAGCTGATGGTTGGGTGGTGGAGGAGCAGCAGCCAGCCTCCAGCAGCTGATGGCGGGGTGCAGGAGCAGCAGCCAGCGTCCAGCAGCTGATGGTTGGGTGGAGGAGCAGCAGCCAGCCTCCAGCAGCTGCTGGCGGGGTGCAGGAGCAGCAGCCAGCCTCCAGCAGCTGATGGCGGGGTGCAGGAGCTGCAGGCAGCCTCCAGCAGCTGATGGCGGTGTGCAGGAGCTGCAGCCAGCCTCCAGCAGCTGATGGCGGGGTGCAGGGGCTGCAGGCAGCCTCCAGCAGCTGATGGCGGGGTGCAGGAGCTGCAACCAGCCTCCAGCTGGTGATGGCGGGGTGGAGGAGCAGCAGCCAGCCTCCAGCAGCCAGCCTCCAGCTGCTGATGGCGGGGTGGAGGAACAGAAGCCTCCAGCAGCTGATGGCAGGGTGCAGGAGCAGCAGCCAGCCTCCAGCTGGTGATGGCGGGGTGGAGGAGCTGAAACCTGGGTCGGACCTGGTCTGCAGCAGGGCCCATTACCACTCAGAAGCTGATGGCAGTGTGTGTTTAGGTCCCTGCGGGGTGGATGAGCTGAAACCTGGGTCAGACTTGGTGTGCAGCAGGGCTCAGCACCCTCCAGAAGCCGATGACAGTGTGTCTTTAACTCCCTGCCTGGTGGGAGAGCTGAAAGCTGGGTCGGACCTGGTCTTTAGCAGAGCTCAGCAGCCTCCAGAAGCTGATGGCAGTGTGTGTTTCATCCCTGCGGGGTGGGAGAGCTGAAACGTGGGTCGGACCTGGTCTGCAGCAGGGCCCATCACCATCCAGAAGCTGACGGCGGTGTGTGTTTAAGTCCCTGCGGGGTGGGGAGAGCCATAACCTGGGTCGGACCTGGTCTGCAGCAGAGCTCAGCAGCCTCCAGAACCTGATGGCAGTGTGTCTTTAATCCACTGCGGGGTGCAGGAGCTGAAACCTGGGTCGGACCTGGTCTGCAGCAGGGCTCAGCAGCA
>NW_027223049.1:441489-453989 GCF_043380555.1 Nothobranchius furzeri
GGGCGGAGGAGCAGGCAGCCTCCATCAGCTGATGGCGGGGTGTAGGAGCAGCAGCCAGCCTCCAGCTGGTGATGGCGGGGAGGAGGAGCAGCAGCAGCCAGCCTCCAGCAGCCAGCCAGCCTCCAGCAGCTGATGGCGGTGTGTGGGAGCAGCAGCCAGCCTCCAGCGGCCAGCCAGCCTCCAGCAGCTGATGGCGGGGTGGAGGAGCTGCAGCCAGCGTCCATCAGCTGATGGCGGGGTGGAAGAGCAGCAGGCAGCCTCCAGCTGGTGATGGCGGGGTGGAGGAGCTGCAGCCAGCGTCCAGCAGCTGATGGCGGGGTGCAGGAGCAGCAGCCAGCCTCCAGCAGCTGATGGCGGGGTGGAGGAGCTGCAGCCAGCCTCCAGCAGCCAGCCTCCAGCTAGTGATGGCGGGGTGGAGAAGCAGGCAGCCTCCGTCAGCTGATGGCGGGGTGGAGGAGCAGAAGCCAGCCTCCAGCAGCTGATGGCGGGGTGCAGGAGCTGCAGCCAGCGTCCAGCAGCTGATGGTGGGGTGGAGGAGCTGCAGCCAGCCTCCAGCAGCCAGCCTCCAGCTAGTGATGGCGGGGTGGAGAAGCAGGCAGCCTCCGTCAGCTGATGGCGGGGTGGAGGAGCAGAAGCCAGCCTCCAGCAGCTGATGGCGGGGTGCAGGAGCTGCAGCCAGCGTCCAGCAGCTGATGGTGGGGTGGAGGAGCTGCAGCCAGCGTCCAGCAGCTGATGGTGGGGTGGAGGAGCTGCAGCCAGCCTCCAGCAGCCAGCCTCCAGCAGCTGATGGCGGGGTGCAGGAGCAGCAGCCAGCCTCCAGCAGCTGATGGCGGGGTGCAGGAGCAGCAGGCAGCCTCCAGCAGCTGATGGCGGGGTGGAGGAGCAGAAGCCAGCCTCCAGCAGCTGATGGCGGGGTGCAGGAGCTGCAGCCAGCGTCCAGCAGCTGATGGTGGGGTGGAGGAGCTGCAGCCAGCGTCCAGCAGCTGATGGTTGGGTGGAGGAGCAGCAGCCAGCCTCCAGCAGCCAGCCTCCAGCTAGTGATGGCGGGGTGGAGAAGCAGGCAGCCTCCATCAGCTGATGGCGGGGTGGAGGAGCAGAAGCCAGCCTCCAGCTGGTGATGGCGGGGTGCAGGAGCTGCAGGCAGCCTCCAGCAGCTGATGGCGGGGTGCAGGAGCTGCAGGCAGCCTCCAGCAGCTGATGGCGGGGTGGAGGAGCTGCAGCCAGCGTCCAGCAGCTGATGGTGGGGTGGAGGAGCTGCAGCCAGCGTCCAGCAGCTGATGGTTGGGTGGAGGAGCAGCAGCCAGCCTCCAGCAGCTGATGGCGGGGTGCAGGAGCAGCAGCCAGCCTCCAGCAGCTGATGGCGGGGTGGAGGAGCTGCAGCCAGCCTCCAGCAGCCAGCCTCCAGCTAGTGATGGCGGGGTGGAGAAGCAGGCAGCCTCCATCAGCTGATGGCGGGGTGGAGGAGCAGAAGCCAGCCTCCAGCTGGTGATGGCGGGGTGCAGGAGCTGCAGGCAGCCTCCAGCAGCTGATGGCGGGGTGGAGGAGCTGCAGCCAGCCTCCAGCAGCCAGCCTCCAGCTAGTGATGGCGGGGTGGAGAAGCAGGCAGCCTCCATCAGCTGATGGCGGGGTGGAGGAGCAGAAGCCAGCCTCCAGCAGCTGATGGCGGGGTGCAGGAGGTGCAGGCAGCCTCCAGCAGCTGATGGCGGGGTGCAGGAGCAGCAGGCAGCCTCCAGCAGCTGATGGCGGGGTGCAGGAGCTGCAACCAGCCTCCAGCTGGTGATGGCGGGGTGGAGGAGCTGCAGCCAGCCTCCAGCAGCCAGCCCCCAGCAGCTGATGGCGGGGTGGAGGAGCAGAAGCCAGCCTCCAGCAGCTGATGGTGGGGTGCAGGAGCTGCAGCCAGCCTCCAGCAGCCAGCCTCCAGCTGGTGATGGCGGGGTGGAGGAGCAGCAGCAGACAGCCTCCAGCAGCCAGCCAGCCTCCAGGAGCTGATGGCGGTGTGTGGGAGCAGCAGCCAGCCTCCAGCGTTCAGCCAGCATCCATCAGCTGATGGCGGTGTGAAGGAGCTGCAGCCAGCCTCCAGCAGGTCATGGTGGGGTGGAGGAGCAGCAGCCAGCCTCCAGCAGCTGATGGCGGGTTGCAGGAGCTGCAGCCAGCCTCCAGCAAATGATGGCGGGGTGCAGGAGCTGCAGGCAGCCTCCAGCAGCTGATGGCGGGGTGCAGGAGCAGCAGGCAGCCTCCAGCTGCTGATGACGGGGTGCAGGAGCTGCAACCAGCCTCCAGCTGGTGATGGTGGGGTGGAGGAGCTGCAGCCAGCCTCGAACAGCTGATGGCAGGGTGCAGGAGCAGCAGCCAGCCTCCAGCAGCTGATGGCGGGGCGCAGGAGCTGCAGGCAGCCTCCAGCAGCTGATGGCGGGGTGCAGGAGCAGCAGCCAGCCTCCAGCTGGTGATGGCGGGGTGAAGGAGCTGCAGCCAGCCACCAGCAGCTGATGGCGGGGTGCAGGAGCTGCAGGCAGCCTCCAGCAGCTGATGGCGGGGTGCAGGAGCTGCAGGCAGCCTCCAGCAGCTGATGGCGGGGTGGAGGAGCTGCAGCCAGCGTCCAGCAGCTGATGGTGGGGTGGAGGAGCTGCAGCCAGCGTCCAGCAGCTGATGGTTGGGTGGAGGAGCAGCAGCCAGCCTCCAGCAGCTGATGGCGGGGTGCAGGAGCAGCAGCCAGCCTCCAGCAGCTGATGGCGGGGTGGAGGAGCTGCAGCCAGCCTCCAGCAGCCAGCCTCCAGCTAGTGATGGCGGGGTGGAGAAGCAGGCAGCCTCCATCAGCTGATGGCGGGGTGGAGGAGCAGAAGCCAGCCTCCAGCTGGTGATGGCGGGGTGCAGGAGCTGCAGGCAGCCTCCAGCAGCTGATGGCGGGGTGGAGGAGCTGCAGCCAGCCTCCAGCAGCCAGCCTCCAGCTAGTGATGGCGGGGTGGAGAAGCAGGCAGCCTCCATCAGCTGATGGCGGGGTGGAGGAGCAGAAGCCAGCCTCCAGCAGCTGATGGCGGGGTGCAGGAGGTGCAGGCAGCCTCCAGCAGCTGATGGCGGGGTGCAGGAGCAGCAGGCAGCCTCCAGCAGCTGATGGCGGGGTGCAGGAGCTGCAACCAGCCTCCAGCTGGTGATGGCGGGGTGGAGGAGCTGCAGCCAGCCTCCAGCAGCCAGCCCCCAGCAGCTGATGGCGGGGTGGAGGAGCAGAAGCCAGCCTCCAGCAGCTGATGGTGGGGTGCAGGAGCTGCAGCCAGCCTCCAGCAGCCAGCCTCCAGCTGGTGATGGCGGGGTGGAGGAGCAGCAGCAGACAGCCTCCAGCAGCCAGCCAGCCTCCAGGAGCTGATGGCGGTGTGTGGGAGCAGCAGCCAGCCTCCAGCGTTCAGCCAGCATCCATCAGCTGATGGCGGTGTGAAGGAGCTGCAGCCAGCCTCCAGCAGGTCATGGTGGGGTGGAGGAGCAGCAGCCAGCCTCCAGCAGCTGATGGCGGGTTGCAGGAGCTGCAGCCAGCCTCCAGCAAATGATGGCGGGGTGCAGGAGCTGCAGGCAGCCTCCAGCAGCTGATGGCGGGGTGCAGGAGCAGCAGGCAGCCTCCAGCTGCTGATGACGGGGTGCAGGAGCTGCAACCAGCCTCCAGCTGGTGATGGTGGGGTGGAGGAGCTGCAGCCAGCCTCGAACAGCTGATGGCAGGGTGCAGGAGCAGCAGCCAGCCTCCAGCAGCTGATGGCGGGGCGCAGGAGCTGCAGGCAGCCTCCAGCAGCTGATGGCGGGGTGCAGGAGCAGCAGCCAGCCTCCAGCTGGTGATGGCGGGGTGAAGGAGCTGCAGCCAGCCACCAGCAGCTGATGGCGGGGTGAAGGAGCTGCAGCCAGCCACCAGCAGCTGATGGCGGGGTGGAGGAGCTGCAGCCAGCGTCCAGCAGCTGATGGTTGGGTGGTGGAGGAGCAGCAGCCAGCCTCCAGCAGCTGATGGCGGGGTGCAGGAGCAGCAGCCAGCGTCCAGCAGCTGATGGTTGGGTGGAGGAGCAGCAGCCAGCCTCCAGCAGCTGCTGGCGGGGTGCAGGAGCAGCAGCCAGCCTCCAGCAGCTGATGGCGGGGTGCAGGAGCTGCAGGCAGCCTCCAGCAGCTGATGGCGGTGTGCAGGAGCTGCAGCCAGCCTCCAGCAGCTGATGGCGGGGTGCAGGGGCTGCAGGCAGCCTCCAGCAGCTGATGGCGGGGTGCAGGAGCTGCAACCAGCCTCCAGCTGGTGATGGCGGGGTGGAGGAGCAGCAGCCAGCCTCCAGCAGCCAGCCTCCAGCTGCTGATGGCGGGGTGGAGGAACAGAAGCCTCCAGCAGCTGATGGCAGGGTGCAGGAGCAGCAGCCAGCCTCCAGCTGGTGATGGCGGGGTGGAGGAGCTGAAACCTGGGTCGGACCTGGTCTGCAGCAGGGCCCATTACCACTCAGAAGCTGATGGCAGTGTGTGTTTAGGTCCCTGCGGGGTGGATGAGCTGAAACCTGGGTCAGACTTGGTGTGCAGCAGGGCTCAGCACCCTCCAGAAGCCGATGACAGTGTGTCTTTAACTCCCTGCCTGGTGGGAGAGCTGAAAGCTGGGTCGGACCTGGTCTTTAGCAGAGCTCAGCAGCCTCCAGAAGCTGATGGCAGTGTGTGTTTCATCCCCTGCGGGGTGGGAGAGCTGAAACGTGGGTCGGACCTGGTCTGCAGCAGGGCCCATCACCATCCAGAAGCTGACGGCGGTGTGTGTTTAAGTCCCTGCGGGGTGGGAGAGCCATAACCTGGGTCGGACCTGGTCTGCAGCAGAGCTCAGCAGCCTCCAGAACCTGATGGCAGTGTGTCTTTAATCCACTGCGGGGTGCAGGAGCTGAAACCTGGGTCGGACCTGGTCTGCAGCAGGGCTCAGCAGCCAGCAGAAGGTGACGGCAGTGTGTGTTTAGTTCCCTGCGGGGTGCAGGAGCTGAAACCTGGGTCGGACCTGGTCTGCAGCAGAGCTCAGCAGCCAGCAGAAGGTGATGGCAGTGTGTGTTTAAGTCCCTGCCTGGTGGGAGAGCTGAAACCTGGGTCGGACCTGGTCTATAGAAGAGCTCAGCAGCCTCCAGAAGCTGATGGCAGTGTGTGTGTTTTGGTCCCTGCGGGGTGCAGGAGCAGGAACCCGGGTCGGACCTGGTCTATAGCGGAGCTCAGCAGCCTCCAGCAGCTGATGGCAGTGTGTGTTTAATTCCCTGCCTGGTGGGAGAGCTGTAACCCGGGTCGGACTTGGTCTGCAGCAGGGCCCATCACCATCCAGAAGCTGATGGCAGTGTGTCTTTAATTCCCTGCGGGGTGGAGGAGCAGAAACCTGGGTCGGACCTGGTCTATAGCAGAGCTCAGCAGCCTCCAGAAGCTGATGGCAGTGTGTGTTCAAGTCCCTGCGGGGTGGGAGAGCTGAAACCTGGGTCGGACCTGGTCTATAGAAGAGCTCAGCAGCCTCCAGCAGCTGATGGCAGTGTGTGTTTAAGTCCCTGCGGGGTGGGAGAGCTATATCCCGGGTCGGACCTGGTCTATAGCAGAGCTCAGCAGCCTCCAGCAGCTGATGGCAGTGTGTGTTTAAGTCCCTGCGGGGTGGGAGAGCTGAAACCTCGGTCGGACCTGGTCTATGGCAGAGCTCAGCAGCCTCCAGAAGCTGATGGCAGCGTGCCTCTAAGTCCCTGCCTGGTGGGAGAGCTGAAACCTGGGTCGGACATGGTCTGCAGCAGGGCTCGGCAGCCTCCAGCAGCTGATGGCAGTGTGTCTTTAAGTCCCTGCCTGGTGGGAGAGCTGAAACCTGGGTCGGACCTGGTCTATAGCAGAGCTCAGCAGCCTCCAGCAGCTGATGGCAGTGTGTGTTTAAGTCCCTGCCTGGTGTGAGAGCTGAAACCTGGGTCGGACCTGGTCTATAGAAGAGCTCAGCAGCCTCCAGCAGCTGATGGCAGTGTGTCTTTAAGTCACTGCCTGGTGGGAGAGCTGAAACCTGGGTCGGACCTGGTCTATAGTAGAGCTCAGCAGCCTCCAGCAGCTGATTGCAGTGTGTGTTTAAGTCCCTGCCTGGTGGGAGAGCTGATATCCGGGTCGGACCTGGTCCACAGCAGGGCCCATCACCCTCCAGAAGCTGGTGGCAGTGTGTGTTTAAGTCCCTGCGGGGTGCAGGAGCAGAAACCTGGGTGGGACCTGGTCTGCAGCAGAGCTCGGCAGCCTCCAGCAGCTGATGGCAGTGAGTGTTTAAGTCCCTGCGGGGTGGGAGAGCTATATCCCGGGTCAGACCTGGTCTAAAGCAGGGCCCATCACCCTCCAGAAGCTGGTGGCAGTGTGTGTTTAAGTCCCTGCGGGGTGGAGGAGCAGAAACCTGGGTCGGACCCGGTCTACAGCAGAGCTCAGCAGCCCCCAGAAGCTGATGGCAGTGTGTGTGTGTGTGTGTGTGTTTAAGTCTCTGCCTGGTTGGAGAGCCGATACCTGGGTCGGACCTGGTCTGCAGCAGGGCTCAGCAGCCTCCAGAAGCTGATGGCAGTGTGTCTTTCATTCCCTGCGGGGTGCAGGAGCAGAAACCTGGGTCGGACCTGGTCTATAGCGGAGCTCAGCAGCCTCCAGCAGCTGATGGCAGTGTGTGTGTTAAAGACCCTGCGGGGTGGGAGAGCTGAAACCTGGGTCGGACCTGGTCTGCAGCAGGGCTCAGCAGCCCCCAGAAGCTGATGGCTGTGTGTGTTTAAGTCCCTGCGGGGTGGGAGAGCTGAAACCTGGGTCGGACCTGGCCCGCAGCAGGGCCCATCACCCTCCAGAAGCTGATGGCGGTGTGGGTTTAAGTCCCTGCGGGGTTGAGGAGCTGAAACCTGGGTCGGACCTGGTCTGCAGCAGGGCCCATCACCATCCAGAAGCTGATGGCTGTGTGTGTTTAAGTCCCAGGGGGGTGGGAGAGCCATAACCTGGGTCGGACCTGGTCTGCAGCAGGGCTCAGCAGCCTCCAGTTGCAGATGGCAGTGTGTGTTTAGTTCCCTGCGGGGTGCAGGAGCTGAAACCTGGGTCGGACCTGGTCTATAGCAGAGCTCAGCAGCCTCCAGAAGCTGATGGCAGTGTGTCTTCAATTCCCTGCGGGGTGCAGGAGCTGATACCTGGGTCGGACCTGGTCTGCAGCAGGGCCCATCACCATCCAGACGCTGATGGCAGTGTGTGTTTAAGTCCTAGTGGGCTGCAGGAGCTGAAACCTGGGTCGGACCTGCTCTATAGTAGAGCTCAGCAGCCTCCAGAAGCTGATGGCAGTGTGTCTTTAAGTCCCTGCGGGGTGGGATAGCTGAAACCTGGGTCGGACCTGGTCTGCAGCAGGGCCCATCACCATCCAGACGCTGATGGCAGTGTGTTTAAGTCCTAGTGGGCTGCAGGAGCTGAAACCTGGGTCGGACCTGCTCTATAGTAGAGCTCAGCAGCCTCCAGAAGCTGATGGCAGTGTGTCTTTAAGTCCCTGCGGGGTGGGATAGCTGAAACCTGGGTCGGACCTGGTCTGCAGCAGGGCCCATCACCCTCCAGAAGCTGTTGGCAGTGTGTCTTCCATTCCTAGTGGGGCAGGGGAGCAAAGACCTGGGCAGAGGAGCGCCTGTCTGCATCCGATCCGGCCCCTCAGCAGCCCGCCGTGAGCCTTAGAGAACCCCCCCCCCCCCCCAGCGGGCTCCAGGAACCGGGCCCTGCGTCGGACCCAGCTCAGTAAGGCCCTCCCTCGGGCCCTGCAGCAGGTGGCCCCGTCTATGCAGTCGAAAACCCCGCGAAAATCGGTGTAGAAACGCCCGAGAGGCGTGGTGCGGTTCCCCCGGCCGGTACCGGGTCCGGACCGGTCCGGAAGTCCACCCAGAACACTGCCTGGGGCTTCTGGGCGGCTCCCCAGGCGCAGGCAGTCGAAAACCGCGTGAAAATCGGTTCAGAATTGACAAAACGGCGACCTCGTCGCTCCAAAAACTAAGTCCAAACTAAGCCTTTCGCTTATCGCTTAACGCTTAAGGCGGTCGGCCTTATGGCCAGTAAATGAAAAGTGCCTGCGCCCCTGGAGGTTTTGGAAGGTGCGAGCGATGACCATGCTCGGGTTAGTAGGTGAGGCCATCGGAAAACCAGCGTGAGTTGGCGGGTTTGGGTGGCAATCTATTCCAGGCAGAGTCGACTATCTCTGGGCATCAATTTTGGGATTTTTCCGGCTCTGGTTCTGGGAGAAACGCAGGGGCAAAGTGCACGAGCCGCGGCCGATTTTGGTGGCCTGTCCCTGGGCACAAAGTCTGAGGAGTGTGGGCCTGGTTCTCCGAAAAATACCAGTCTGCTGGAGCTCACTCCCATGGCTCCAGGGGGCACGGCACACCCCCCGGTAGCCGACCAAAGTGCTCTACTCGGGCCAGACTCGGACCCACGACCCGGGGTGAGAACCACAACTACTGGTCATCCTTTTGACCTCCAGGGGGCGCGGCAGAGCCTCCCCAGTCCGACGCAAGTGCCCCACTTGGGCCATACTCAGACCCACGGCCCGGGGCGAGAACCACAACTACTGGTCATCCTTTAGACCTCCAGGGGGCCCGGCACAGCCTCCCTAGACCGACACAAGTGCTCCACTTGGGCTGTACTCTGACCCAAGTCCCGGTGCGAGAACCACAACTACTGGTCATCCTTTAGACCTCCAGGGGGCCCGGCACAGCCTCCCTAGGCCGACACAAGTGCTCCACTTGGGCTATACTCTGACCCAAGTCCCGGGGCGAGAACCACAACTACTGGTCATCCTTTTGACCTCATGGTCATCCTTTAGATCTCCAGGGGGCCCGGCACAGCCTCCCTAGGCCGACACAAGTGCTCCACTTGGGCTATACTCTGACCCAAGTCCCGGGGCGAGAACCACAACTACTGGTCATCCTTTAGACCTCCAGGGGGCACGGCACACCCCCCGGTAGCCGACCAAAGTGCTCTACTCGGGCCAGACTCGGACCCACGACCCGGGGTGAGAACCACAACTACTGGTCATCCTTTAGACCTCCAGGGGGCCCGGCACAGCCTCCCTAGTCCGACACAAGTGCTCCACTTGGGCTATACTCTGACCCAAGTCCCGGGGCGAGAACCACAACTACTGGTCATCCTTTAGACCTCCAGGGGGACCGGCACAGCCTCCCTAGACCGACACAAGTGCACCACTTGGGCCATACTCTGACCCAAGTCCCGGGGCGAGAACCACAACTACTGGTCATCCTTTTGACCTCATGGTCATCCTTTAGACCTCAAGGGGGCACGGCAGAGCCTCCCTAGTCCGACACAAGTGTCCCACTTGGGCTATACTATGACCCAAGTCCCGGGGCGAGAACCACAACTACTGGTCATCCTTTAGACCTCAAGGGGGCACGGCAGAGCCTCCCTAGTCCGACACAAGTGTCCCACTTGGGCCATACTCAGACCCACGGCCCGGGGCGAGAACCACAACTACTGGTCATCCTTTAGACCTCCAGGGGGCCCGGCACAGCCTCCCTAGTCCGACGCAAGTGCTCCACTTGGGCTGTACTCTGACCCAAGTCCCGGGGCGAGAACCACAACTAATGGTCATCCTTTAGACCTCCAGGGGGCACGGCACAGCCTCCCTAGTCCGACACAAGTGCTCCACTTGGGCTATACTCTGACCCAAGTCCCGGGGCGAGAACCACAACTACTGGTCATCCTTTAGACCTCCAGGGGGCACGGCAGAGCCTCCCTAGTCCGACACAAGTGTCCCACTTGGGCTATTCTCTGACCCAAGTCCCGGGGCGAGAACCACAACTACTGGTCATCCTTTAGACCTCCAGGGGGCACGACACAGCCTCCCTAGTCCGACCCAAGTGCTCCACTTGGGCTATACTATGACCCAAGTCCCGGGGCGAGAACCACAACTACTGGTCATCCTTTAGACCTCCAGGGGGCACGGCACAGCCTCCCTAGTCCGACACAAGTGCTCCACTTGGGCTATACTCTGACCCAAGTCCCGGGGCGAGAACCACAACTACTGGTCATCCTTTAGACCTCCAGGGGGCACGGCACAGCCTCCCTAGTCCGACACAAGTGCTCCACTTGGGCTATACTCTGACCCAAGTCCCGGGGCGAGAACCACAACTACTGGTCATCCTTTTGACCTCATGGTCATCCTTTAGACCTCCAGGGGGCCCGGCACAGCCTCCCTAGGCCGACACAAGTGCTCCACTTGGGCTATACTCTGACCCAAGTCCCGGGGCGAGAACCACAACTACTGGTCATCCTTTAGACCTCCAGGGGGCACGGCACAGCCTCCCTAGTCCGACACAAGTGCTCCACTTGGGCTATACTCTGACCCAAGTCCCGGGGCGAGAACCACAACTACTGGTCATCCTTTTGACCTCATGGTCATCCTTTAGACCTCCAGGGGGCCCGGCACAGCCTCCCTAGACCGACACAAGTGCTCCACTTGGGCTGTACTCTGACCCAAGTCCCGGTGCGAGAACCACAACTACTGGTCATCCTTTAGACCTCCAGGGGGCCCGGCACAGCCTCCCTAGGCCGACACAAGTGCTCCACTTGGGCTATACTCTGACCCAAGTCCCGGGGCGAGAACCACAACTACTGGTCATCCTTTTGACCTCATGGTCATCCTTTAGATCTCCAGGGGGCCCGGCACAGCCTCCCTAGGCCGACACAAGTGCTCCACTTGGGCTATACTCTGACCCAAGTCCCGGGGCGAGAACCACAACTACTGGTCATCCTTTAGACCTCCAGGGGGCACGGCACACCCCCCGGTAGCCGACCAAAGTGCTCTACTCGGGCCAGACTCGGACCCACGACCCGGGGTGAGAACCACAACTACTGGTCATCCTTTAGACCTCCAGGGGGCCCGGCACAGCCTCCCTAGTCCGACACAAGTGCTCCACTTGGGCTATACTCTGACCCAAGTCCCGGGGCGAGAACCACAACTACTGGTCATCCTTTAGACCTCCAGGGGGACCGGCACAGCCTCCCTAGACCGACACAAGTGCACCACTTGGGCCATACTCTGACCCAAGTCCCGGGGCGAGAACCACAACTACTGGTCATCCTTTTGACCTCATGGTCATCCTTTAGACCTCAAGGGGGCACGGCAGAGCCTCCCTAGTCCGACACAAGTGTCCCACTTGGGCTATACTATGACCCAAGTCCCGGGGCGAGAACCACAACTACTGGTCATCCTTTAGACCTCAAGGGGGCACGGCAGAGCCTCCCTAGTCCGACACAAGTGTCCCACTTGGGCCATACTCAGACCCACGGCCCGGGGCGAGAACCACAACTACTGGTCATCCTTTAGACCTCCAGGGGGCCCGGCACAGCCTCCCTAGTCCGACGCAAGTGCTCCACTTGGGCTGTACTCTGACCCAAGTCCCGGGGCGAGAACCACAACTAATGGTCATCCTTTAGACCTCCAGGGGGCACGGCACAGCCTCCCTAGTCCGACACAAGTGCTCCACTTGGGCTATACTCTGACCCAAGTCCCGGGGCGAGAACCACAACTACTGGTCATCCTTTAGACCTCCAGGGGGCACGGCAGAGCCTCCCTAGTCCGACACAAGTGTCCCACTTGGGCTATTCTCTGACCCAAGTCCCGGGGCGAGAACCACAACTACTGGTCATCCTTTAGACCTCCAGGGGGCACGACACAGCCTCCCTAGTCCGACCCAAGTGCTCCACTTGGGCTATACTATGACCCAAGTCCCGGGGCGAGAACCACAACTACTGGTCATCCTTTAGACCTCCAGGGGGCACGGCACAGCCTCCCTAGTCCGACACAAGTGCTCCACTTGGGCTATACTCTGACCCAAGTCCCGGGGCGAGAACCACAACTACTGGTCATCCTTTAGACCTCCAGGGGGCACGGCACAGCCTCCCTAGTCCGACACAAGTGCTCCACTTGGGCTATACTCTGACCCAAGTCCCGGGGCGAGAACCACAACTACTGGTCATCCTTTTGACCTCATGGTCATCCTTTAGACCTCCAGGGGGCCCGGCACAGCCTCCCTAGGCCGACACAAGTGCTCCACTTGGGCTATACTCTGACCCAAGTCCCGGGGCGAGAACCACAACTACTGGTCATCCTTTAGACCTCCAGGGGGCACGGCACAGCCTCCCTAGTCCGACACAAGTGCTCCACTTCGGCTGTACTCTGACCCAAGTCCCGGGGCGAGAACCACAACTAATGGTCATCCTTTAGACCTCCATGGCAACAGGGGGATGTCAGACCCCAGCTCATCCCAGGTTGATGCCTCAATAGTAGCTTAGGGTCACGGCAGTCCCACCGTGATCCACCCTCTTGTCCTCTCTCCACAGGATGACCAGAGTGTCGTGTTTATTTTCAAAGTGTCCTCGTAGGATGACCATGAGTGCAGGAAAATTTTCAAAGTCCCTCTGTCGGATGACCATGAGTGCAGAAAAAATTTCAAAGTCCCCCCTTGGGATTACCAGACGTTCGAGATTTCGGCTGAAAAATTTTCAAAGTGCTG
>NW_027223049.1:463989-471829 GCF_043380555.1 Nothobranchius furzeri
GTGTGGCTGAGCAGAAGCCTCCAGCAGGTGATGGCGGGGTGGGGGAGCAGCAGCCAGCCTCAAGCAGCCAGCCTCCAGCTGCTGATGGTGGGGTGGAGGAACAGAAGCCTCCAGCTGGTGATGTCAGGGTGGAGGAGCAGCAGCCAGCCTCCAACGGCTGATGGTGGGGTGGAGGAGCTGCAGCCAGCCTCCAGCAGCTGATGGCGGGGTGCAGGAGCAGCAGCCAGCCTCCAGCTGGTGATGGCGGGGTGAAGGAGCTGCAGCCAGCCACCAGCAGCTGATGGCGGGGTGCAGGAGCAGCAGCCAGCCACCAGCAGCTGATGGCGGGGTGGAGGAGCTGCAGCCAGCGTCCAGCAGCTGATGGTTGGGTGGTGGAGGAGCAGCAGCCAGCCTCCAGCAGCTGCTGGCGGGGTGCAGGAGCAGCAGCCAGCCTCCAGCAGCTGGTGGCGGGGTGGAGGAGCAGAAGCCAGCCTCCAGCAGCTGATGGCGGGGTGCAGGAGCAGAAGCCAGCCTCCAGCTGGTGATGGCGGGGTGAAGGAGCTGCAGCCAGCCTCCAGCAGCCAGCCTCCAGCTGGTGATGGCGGGGCGGAGGAGCAGGCAGCCTCCATCAGCTGATGGCGGGGTGTAGGAGCAGCAGCCAGCCTCCAGCTGGTGATGGCGGGGAGGAGGAGCAGCAGCAGCCAGCCTCCAGCAGCCAGCCAGCCTCCAGCAGCTGATGGCGGTGTGTGGGAGCAGCAGCCAGCCTCCAGCGGCCAGCCAGCCTCCAGCAGCTGATGGCGGGGTGGAGGAGCTGCAGCCAGCGTCCATCAGCTGATGGCGGGGTGGAAGAGCAGCAGGCAGCCTCCAGCTGGTGATGGCGGGGTGGAGGAGCTGCAGCCAGCGTCCAGCAGCTGATGGCGGGGTGCAGGAGCAGCAGCCAGCCTCCAGCAGCTGATGGCGGGGTGGAGGAGCTGCAGCCAGCCTCCAGCAGCCAGCCTCCAGCTAGTGATGGCGGGGTGGAGAAGCAGGCAGCCTCCGTCAGCTGATGGCGGGGTGGAGGAGCAGAAGCCAGCCTCCAGCAGCTGATGGCGGGGTGCAGGAGCTGCAGCCAGCGTCCAGCAGCTGATGGTGGGGTGGAGGAGCTGCAGCCAGCCTCCAGCAGCCAGCCTCCAGCTAGTGATGGCGGGGTGGAGAAGCAGGCAGCCTCCGTCAGCTGATGGCGGGGTGGAGGAGCAGAAGCCAGCCTCCAGCAGCTGATGGCGGGGTGCAGGAGCTGCAGCCAGCGTCCAGCAGCTGATGGTGGGGTGGAGGAGCTGCAGCCAGCGTCCAGCAGCTGATGGTGGGGTGGAGGAGCTGCAGCCAGCCTCCAGCAGCCAGCCTCCAGCAGCTGATGGCGGGGTGCAGGAGCAGCAGCCAGCCTCCAGCAGCTGATGGCGGGGTGCAGGAGCAGCAGGCAGCCTCCAGCAGCTGATGGCGGGGTGGAGGAGCAGAAGCCAGCCTCCAGCAGCTGATGGCGGGGTGCAGGAGCTGCAGCCAGCGTCCAGCAGCTGATGGTGGGGTGGAGGAGCTGCAGCCAGCGTCCAGCAGCTGATGGTTGGGTGGAGGAGCAGCAGCCAGCCTCCAGCAGCCAGCCTCCAGCTAGTGATGGCGGGGTGGAGAAGCAGGCAGCCTCCATCAGCTGATGGCGGGGTGGAGGAGCAGAAGCCAGCCTCCAGCTGGTGATGGCGGGGTGCAGGAGCTGCAGGCAGCCTCCAGCAGCTGATGGCGGGGTGCAGGAGCTGCAGGCAGCCTCCAGCAGCTGATGGCGGGGTGGAGGAGCTGCAGCCAGCGTCCAGCAGCTGATGGTGGGGTGGAGGAGCTGCAGCCAGCGTCCAGCAGCTGATGGTTGGGTGGAGGAGCAGCAGCCAGCCTCCAGCAGCTGATGGCGGGGTGCAGGAGCAGCAGCCAGCCTCCAGCAGCTGATGGCGGGGTGGAGGAGCTGCAGCCAGCCTCCAGCAGCCAGCCTCCAGCTAGTGATGGCGGGGTGGAGAAGCAGGCAGCCTCCATCAGCTGATGGCGGGGTGGAGGAGCAGAAGCCAGCCTCCAGCTGGTGATGGCGGGGTGCAGGAGCTGCAGGCAGCCTCCAGCAGCTGATGGCGGGGTGGAGGAGCTGCAGCCAGCCTCCAGCAGCCAGCCTCCAGCTAGTGATGGCGGGGTGGAGAAGCAGGCAGCCTCCATCAGCTGATGGCGGGGTGGAGGAGCAGAAGCCAGCCTCCAGCAGCTGATGGCGGGGTGCAGGAGGTGCAGGCAGCCTCCAGCAGCTGATGGCGGGGTGCAGGAGCAGCAGGCAGCCTCCAGCAGCTGATGGCGGGGTGCAGGAGCTGCAACCAGCCTCCAGCTGGTGATGGCGGGGTGGAGGAGCTGCAGCCAGCCTCCAGCAGCCAGCCCCCAGCAGCTGATGGCGGGGTGGAGGAGCAGAAGCCAGCCTCCAGCAGCTGATGGTGGGGTGCAGGAGCTGCAGCCAGCCTCCAGCAGCCAGCCTCCAGCTGGTGATGGCGGGGTGGAGGAGCAGCAGCAGACAGCCTCCAGCAGCCAGCCAGCCTCCAGGAGCTGATGGCGGTGTGTGGGAGCAGCAGCCAGCCTCCAGCGTTCAGCCAGCATCCATCAGCTGATGGCGGTGTGAAGGAGCTGCAGCCAGCCTCCAGCAGGTCATGGTGGGGTGGAGGAGCAGCAGCCAGCCTCCAGCAGCTGATGGCGGGTTGCAGGAGCTGCAGCCAGCCTCCAGCAAATGATGGCGGGGTGCAGGAGCTGCAGGCAGCCTCCAGCAGCTGATGGCGGGGTGCAGGAGCAGCAGGCAGCCTCCAGCTGCTGATGACGGGGTGCAGGAGCTGCAACCAGCCTCCAGCTGGTGATGGTGGTGGTGGAGGAGCTGCAGCCAGCCTCGAACAGCTGATGGCAGGGTGCAGGAGCAGCAGCCAGCCTCCAGCAGCTGATGGCGGGGCGCAGGAGCTGCAGGCAGCCTCCAGCAGCTGATGGCGGGGTGCAGGAGCAGCAGCCAGCCTCCAGCTGGTGATGGCGGGGTGAAGGAGCTGCAGCCAGCCACCAGCAGCTGATGGCGGGGTGAAGGAGCTGCAGCCAGCCACCAGCAGCTGATGGCGGGGTGGAGGAGCTGCAGCCAGCGTCCAGCAGCTGATGGTTGGGTGGTGGAGGAGCAGCAGCCAGCCTCCAGCAGCTGATGGCGGGGTGCAGGAGCAGCAGCCAGCGTCCAGCAGCTGATGGTTGGGTGGAGGAGCAGCAGCCAGCCTCCAGCAGCTGCTGGCGGGGTGCAGGAGCAGCAGCCAGCCTCCAGCAGCTGATGGCGGGGTGCAGGAGCTGCAGGCAGCCTCCAGCAGCTGATGGCGGTGTGCAGGAGCTGCAGCCAGCCTCCAGCAGCTGATGGCGGGGTGCAGGGGCTGCAGGCAGCCTCCAGCAGCTGATGGCGGGGTGCAGGAGCTGCAACCAGCCTCCAGCTGGTGATGGCGGGGTGGAGGAGCAGCAGCCAGCCTCCAGCAGCCAGCCTCCAGCTGCTGATGGCGGGGTGGAGGAACAGAAGCCTCCAGCAGCTGATGGCAGGGTGCAGGAGCAGCAGCCAGCCTCCAGCTGGTGATGGCGGGGTGGAGGAGCTGAAACCTGGGTCGGACCTGGTCTGCAGCAGGGCCCATTACCACTCAGAAGCTGATGGCAGTGTGTGTTTAGGTCCCTGCGGGGTGGATGAGCTGAAACCTGGGTCAGACTTGGTGTGCAGCAGGGCTCAGCACCCTCCAGAAGCCGATGACAGTGTGTCTTTAACTCCCTGCCTGGTGGGAGAGCTGAAAGCTGGGTCGGACCTGGTCTTTAGCAGAGCTCAGCAGCCTCCAGAAGCTGATGGCAGTGTGTGTTTCATCCCCTGCGGGGTGGGAGAGCTGAAACGTGGGTCGGACCTGGTCTGCAGCAGGGCCCATCACCATCCAGAAGCTGACGGCGGTGTGTGTTTAAGTCCCTGCGGGGTGGGAGAGCCATAACCTGGGTCGGACCTGGTCTGCAGCAGAGCTCAGCAGCCTCCAGAACCTGATGGCAGTGTGTCTTTAATCCACTGCGGGGTGCAGGAGCTGAAACCTGGGTCGGACCTGGTCTGCAGCAGGGCTCAGCAGCCAGCAGAAGGTGACGGCAGTGTGTGTTTAGTTCCCTGCGGGGTGCAGGAGCTGAAACCTGGGTCGGACCTGGTCTGCAGCAGAGCTCAGCAGCCAGCAGAAGGTGATGGCAGTGTGTGTTTAAGTCCCTGCCTGGTGGGAGAGCTGAAACCTGGGTCGGACCTGGTCTATAGAAGAGCTCAGCAGCCTCCAGAAGCTGATGGCAGTGTGTGTGTTTTGGTCCCTGCGGGGTGCAGGAGCAGGAACCCGGGTCGGACCTGGTCTATAGCGGAGCTCAGCAGCCTCCAGCAGCTGATGGCAGTGTGTGTTTAATTCCCTGCCTGGTGGGAGAGCTGTAACCCGGGTCGGACTTGGTCTGCAGCAGGGCCCATCACCATCCAGAAGCTGATGGCAGTGTGTCTTTAATTCCCTGCGGGGTGGAGGAGCAGAAACCTGGGTCGGACCTGGTCTATAGCAGAGCTCAGCAGCCTCCAGAAGCTGATGGCAGTGTGTGTTCAAGTCCCTGCGGGGTGGGAGAGCTGAAACCTGGGTCGGACCTGGTCTATAGAAGAGCTCAGCAGCCTCCAGCAGCTGATGGCAGTGTGTGTTTAAGTCCCTGCGGGGTGGGAGAGCTATATCCCGGGTCGGACCTGGTCTATAGCAGAGCTCAGCAGCCTCCAGCAGCTGATGGCAGTGTGTGTTTAAGTCCCTGCGGGGTGGGAGAGCTGAAACCTCGGTCGGACCTGGTCTATGGCAGAGCTCAGCAGCCTCCAGAAGCTGATGGCAGCGTGCCTCTAAGTCCCTGCCTGGTGGGAGAGCTGAAACCTGGGTCGGACATGGTCTGCAGCAGGGCTCGGCAGCCTCCAGCAGCTGATGGCAGTGTGTCTTTAAGTCCCTGCCTGGTGGGAGAGCTGAAACCTGGGTCGGACCTGGTCTATAGCAGAGCTCAGCAGCCTCCAGCAGCTGATGGCAGTGTGTGTTTAAGTCCCTGCCTGGTGTGAGAGCTGAAACCTGGGTCGGACCTGGTCTATAGAAGAGCTCAGCAGCCTCCAGCAGCTGATGGCAGTGTGTCTTTAAGTCACTGCCTGGTGGGAGAGCTGAAACCTGGGTCGGACCTGGTCTATAGTAGAGCTCAGCAGCCTCCAGCAGCTGATTGCAGTGTGTGTTTAAGTCCCTGCCTGGTGGGAGAGCTGATATCCGGGTCGGACCTGGTCCACAGCAGGGCCCATCACCCTCCAGAAGCTGGTGGCAGTGTGTGTTTAAGTCCCTGCGGGGTGCAGGAGCAGAAACCTGGGTGGGACCTGGTCTGCAGCAGAGCTCGGCAGCCTCCAGCAGCTGATGGCAGTGAGTGTTTAAGTCCCTGCGGGGTGGGAGAGCTATATCCCGGGTCAGACCTGGTCTAAAGCAGGGCCCATCACCCTCCAGAAGCTGGTGGCAGTGTGTGTTTAAGTCCCTGCGGGGTGGAGGAGCAGAAACCTGGGTCGGACCCGGTCTACAGCAGAGCTCAGCAGCCCCCAGAAGCTGATGGCAGTGTGTGTGTGTGTGTGTGTGTTTAAGTCTCTGCCTGGTTGGAGAGCCGATACCTGGGTCGGACCTGGTCTGCAGCAGGGCTCAGCAGCCTCCAGAAGCTGATGGCAGTGTGTCTTTCATTCCCTGCGGGGTGCAGGAGCAGAAACCTGGGTCGGACCTGGTCTATAGCGGAGCTCAGCAGCCTCCAGCAGCTGATGGCAGTGTGTGTGTTAAAGACCCTGCGGGGTGGGAGAGCTGAAACCTGGGTCGGACCTGGTCTGCAGCAGGGCTCAGCAGCCCCCAGAAGCTGATGGCTGTGTGTGTTTAAGTCCCTGCGGGGTGGGAGAGCTGAAACCTGGGTCGGACCTGGCCCGCAGCAGGGCCCATCACCCTCCAGAAGCTGATGGCGGTGTGGGTTTAAGTCCCTGCGGGGTTGAGGAGCTGAAACCTGGGTCGGACCTGGTCTGCAGCAGGGCCCATCACCATCCAGAAGCTGATGGCTGTGTGTGTTTAAGTCCCAGGGGGGTGGGAGAGCCATAACCTGGGTCGGACCTGGTCTGCAGCAGGGCTCAGCAGCCTCCAGTTGCAGATGGCAGTGTGTGTTTAGTTCCCTGCGGGGTGCAGGAGCTGAAACCTGGGTCGGACCTGGTCTATAGCAGAGCTCAGCAGCCTCCAGAAGCTGATGGCAGTGTGTCTTCAATTCCCTGCGGGGTGCAGGAGCTGATACCTGGGTCGGACCTGGTCTGCAGCAGGGCCCATCACCATCCAGACGCTGATGGCAGTGTGTGTTTAAGTCCTAGTGGGCTGCAGGAGCTGAAACCTGGGTCGGACCTGCTCTATAGTAGAGCTCAGCAGCCTCCAGAAGCTGATGGCAGTGTGTCTTTAAGTCCCTGCGGGGTGGGATAGCTGAAACCTGGGTCGGACCTGGTCTGCAGCAGGGCCCATCACCATCCAGACGCTGATGGCAGTGTGTGTTTAAGTCCTAGTGGGCTGCAGGAGCTGAAACCTGGGTCGGACCTGCTCTATAGTAGAGCTCAGCAGCCTCCAGAAGCTGATGGCAGTGTGTCTTTAAGTCCCTGCGGGGTGGGATAGCTGAAACCTGGGTCGGACCTGGTCTGCAGCAGGGCCCATCACCCTCCAGAAGCTGTTGGCAGTGTGTCTTCCATTCCTAGTGGGGCAGGGGAGCAAAGACCTGGGCAGAGGAGCGCCTGTCTGCATCCGATCCGGCCCCTCAGCAGCCCGCCGTGAGCCTTAGAGAACCCCCCCCCCCCCCCCAGCGGGCTCCAGGAACCGGGCCCTGCGTCGGACCCAGCTCAGTAAGGCCCTCCCTCGGGCCCTGCAGCAGGTGGCCCCGTCTATGCAGTCGAAAACCCCGCGAAAATCGGTGTAGAAACGCCCGAGAGGCGTGGTGCGGTTCCCCCGGCCGGTACCGGGTCCGGACCGGTCCGGAAGTCCACCCAGAACACTGCCTGGGGCTTCTGGGCGGCTCCCCAGGCGCAGGCAGTCGAAAACCGCGTGAAAATCGGTTCAGAATTGACAAAACGGCGACCTCGTCGCTCCAAAAACTAAGTCCAAACTAAGCCTTTCGCTTATCGCTTAACGCTTAAGGCGGTCGGCCTTATGGCCAGTAAATGAAAAGTGCCTGCGCCCCTGGAGGTTTTGGAAGGTGCGAGCGATGACCATGCTCGGGTTAGTAGGTGAGGCCATCGGAAAACCAGCGTGAGTTGGCGGGTTTGGGTGGCAATCTATTCCAGGCAGAGTCGACTATCTCTGGGCATCAATTTTGGGATTTTTCCGGCTCTGGTTCTGGGAGAAACGCAGGGGCAAAGTGCACGAGCCGCGGCCGATTTTGGTGGCCTGTCCCTGGGCACAAAGTCTGAGGAGTGTGGGCCTGGTTCTCCGAAAAATACCAGTCTGCTGGAGCTCACTCCCATGGCTCCAGGGGGCACGGCACACCCCCCGGTAGCCGACCAAAGTGCTCTACTCGGGCCAGACTCGGACCCACGACCCGGGGTGAGAACCACAACTACTGGTCATCCTTTTGACCTCCAGGGGGCGCGGCAGAGCCTCCCCAGTCCGACGCAAGTGCCCCACTTGGGCCATACTCAGACCCACGGCCCGGGGCGAGAACCACAACTACTGGTCATCCTTTAGACCTCCAGGGGGCCCGGCACAGCCTCCCTAGACCGACACAAGTGCTCCACTTGGGCTGTACTCTGACCCAA
>NW_027223049.1:472029-474529 GCF_043380555.1 Nothobranchius furzeri
TGTTTGATCCCCTGCGGGGTGGGAGAGCTGAAACTTGGGTCGGACCTGGTCTGCATCAGGGCTCAGCAGCCTCCAGAATCCGATGGCAGTGTGGGTTTAAGTCCATGCGGGGTGCAGGAGCAGAAACCTGGGTCGGACCTGGTCTATAGCAGGCCTCAGCAGCATCGAGAAGCTGATGGCAGTGTGTCTTTAATTCCCTGCGGGGTGGGAGAGCTGTAACCTGGGTCGGACCTGGCCTGCAGCGGAGCTCAGCAGCCTCCAGAAGCTGATGGCAGTGTGTCTTTAATTCCCTGCGGGGTTGAGGAGCAGAAACCTGGGTCGGACCTGGTCTGCAGCAGGGCCCATCACCATCCAGAAGCTGATGGCTGTGTGTGTTTAAGTCCCAGGGGGGTGGGAGAGCCATAACCTGGGTCGGACCTGGTCTGCAGCAGGGCTCAGCAGCCTCCAGTTGCAGATGGCAGTGTGTGTTTAGTCCCTGCGGGGTGCAGGAGCTGAAACCTGGGTCGGACCTGGTCTATAGCAGAGCTCAGCAGCCTCCAGAAGCTGATGGCAGTGTGTCTTCAATTCCCTGCGGGGTGCAGGAGCTGATACCTGGGTCGGACCTGGTCTGCAGCAGGGCCCATCACCATCCAGACGCTGATGGCAGTGTGTGTTTAAGTCCTAGTGGGCTGCAGGAGCTGAAACCTGGGTCGGACCTGCTCTATAGTAGAGCTCAGCAGCCTCCAGAAGCTGATGGCAGTGTGTCTTTAAGTCCCTGCGGGGTGGGATAGCTGAAACCTGGGTCGGACCTGGTCTGCAGCAGGGCCCATCACCATCCAGACGCTGATGGCAGTGTGTGTTTAAGTCCTAGTGGGCTGCAGGAGCTGAAACCTGGGTCGGACCTGCTCTATAGTAGAGCTCAGCAGCCTCCAGAAGCTGATGGCAGTGTGTCTTTAAGTCCCTGCGGGTGGGATAGCTGAAACCTGGGTCGGACCTGGTCTGCAGCAGGGCCCATCACCCTCCAGAAGCTGTTGGCAGTGTGTCTTCCATTCCTAGTGGGGCAGGGGAGCAAAGACCTGGGCAGAGGAGCGCCTGTCTGCATCCGATCCGGCCCCTCAGCAGCCCGCCGTGAGCCTTAGAGAACCCCCCCCCCCCCCCCCCCCAGCGGGCTCCAGGAACCGGGCCCTGCGTCGGACCCAGCTCAGGCAGGCCCTCCCTCGGGCCCTGCAGCAGGTGGCCCCGTCTATGCAGTCGAAAACCCCGCGAAAATCGGTGTAGAAACGCCCGAGAGGCGTGGTGCGGTTCCCCGGCCGGTACCGGGTCGGACCGGTCCGGAAGTCCACCCAGAACACTGCCTGGGGCTTCTGGGCGGCTCCCCAGGCGCAGGCAGTCGAAAACCGCGTGAAAATCGGTTCAGAATTGACAAAACGGCGACCTCGTCGCTCCAAAAACTAAGTCCAAACTAAGCCTTTCGCTTATCGCTTAACGCTTAAGGCGGTCGGCCTTATGGCCAGTAAATGAAAAGTGCCTGCGCCCCTGGAGGTTTTGGAAGGTGCGAGCGATGACCATGCTCGGGTTAGTAGGTGAGGCCATCGGAAAACCAGCGTGAGTTGGCGGGTTTGGGTGGCAATCTATTCCAGGCAGAGTCGACTATCTCTGGGCATCAATTTTGGGATTTTTCCGGCTCTGGTTCTGGGAGAAACGCAGGGGCAAAGTGCACGAGCCGCGGCCGATTTTGGTGGCCTGTCCCTGGGCACAAAGTCTGAGGAGTGTGGGCCTGGTTCTCCGAAAAATACCAGTCTGCTGGAGCTCACTCCCATGGCTCCAGGGGGCACGGCACACCCCCCGGTAGCCGACCAAAGTGATCTACTCGGGCCAGACTCGGACCCACGACCCGGGGTGAGAACCACAACTACTGGTCATCCTTTGACCTCCAGGGGGCGCGGCAGAGCCTCCCCAGTCCGACGCAAGTGCCCCACTTGGGCCATACTCAGACCCACGGCCCGGGGCGAGAACCACAACTACTGGTCATCCTTTAGACCTCCAGGGGGCCCGGCACAGCCTCCCTAGACCGACACAAGTGCTCCACTTGGGCTGTACTCTGACCCAAGTCCCGGTGCGAGAACCACAACTACTGGTCATCCTTTAGACCTCCAGGGGGCCCGGCACAGCCTCCCTAGGCCGACACAAGTGCTCCACTTGGGCTATACTCTGACCCAAGTCCCGGGGCGAGAACCACAACTACTGGTCATCCTTTTGACCTCATGGTCATCCTTTAGATCTCCAGGGGGCCCGGCACAGCCTCCCTAGGCCGACACAAGTGCTCAACTTGGGCTATACTCTGACCCAAGTCCCGGGGCGAGAACCACAACTACTGGTCATCCTTTAGACCTCCAGGGGGCACGGCACACCCCCCGGTAGCCGACCAAAGTGCTCTACTCGGGCCAGACTCGGACCCACGACCCGGGGTGAGAACCACAACTACTGGTCATCCTTGAGACCTCCAGGGGGCCCGGCACAG
>NW_027223049.1:487029-492029 GCF_043380555.1 Nothobranchius furzeri
CCAGCCTCCAGCTGGTGATGGCGGGGTGCAGGAGCTGCAGGCAGCCTCCAGCAGCTGATGGCGGGGTGCAGGAGCTGCAGGCAGCCTCCAGCAGCTGATGGCGGGGTGGAGGAGCTGCAGCCAGCGTCCAGCAGCTGATGGTGGGGTGGAGGAGCTGCAGCCAGCGTCCAGCAGCTGATGGTTGGGTGGAGGAGCAGCAGCCAGCCTCCAGCAGCTGATGGCGGGGTGCAGGAGCAGCAGCCAGCCTCCAGCAGCTGATGGCGGGGTGGAGGAGCTGCAGCCAGCCTCCAGCAGCCAGCCTCCAGCTAGTGATGGCGGGGTGGAGAAGCAGGCAGCCTCCATCAGCTGATGGCGGGGTGGAGGAGCAGAAGCCAGCCTCCAGCAGCTGATGGCGGGGTGCAGGAGCTGCAGCCAGCGTCCAGCAGCTGATGGTGGGGTGGAGGAGCTGCAGCCAGCCTCCAGCAGCCAGCCTCCAGCAGCTGATGGCGGGGTGCAGGAGCAGCAGCCAGCCTCCAGCAGCTGATGGCGGGGTGGAGGAGCAGCAGCCAGCCTCCAGCAGCCAGCCTCCAGCTGCTGATGGCGGGGTGGAGGAACAGAAGCCTCCAGCAGCTGATGGCAGGGTGCAGGAGCAGCAGCCAGCCTCCAGCTGGTGATGGCGGGGTGGAGGAGCTGAAACCTGGGTCGGACCTGGTCTGCAGCAGGGCCCATTACCACTCAGAAGCTGATGGCAGTGTGTGTTTAGGTCCCTGCGGGGTGGATGAGCTGAAACCTGGGTCAGACTTGGTGTGCAGCAGGGCTCAGCACCCTCCAGAAGCCGATGACAGTGTGTCTTTAACTCCCTGCCTGGTGGGAGAGCTGAAAGCTGGGTCGGACCTGGTCTTTAGCAGAGCTCAGCAGCCTCCAGAAGCTGATGGCAGTGTGTGTTTCATCCCCTGCGGGGTGGGAGAGCTGAAACGTGGGTCGGACCTGGTCTGCAGCAGGGCCCATCACCATCCAGAAGCTGACGGCGGTGTGTGTTTAAGTCCCTGCGGGGTGGGAGAGCCATAACCTGGGTCGGACCTGGTCTGCAGCAGAGCTCAGCAGCCTCCAGAACCTGATGGCAGTGTGTCTTTAATCCACTGCGGGGTGCAGGAGCTGAAACCTGGGTCGGACCTGGTCTGCAGCAGGGCTCAGCAGCCAGCAGAAGGTGATGGCAGTGTGTGTTTAGTTCCCTGCGGGGTGCAGGAGCTGAAACCTGGGTCGGACCTGGTCTGCAGCAGAGCTCAGCAGCCAGCAGAAGCTGATGGCAGTGTGTGTTTAATTCCCTGCCTGGTGGGAGAGCTGTAACCCGGGTCGGACTTGGTCTGCAGCAGGGCCCATCACCATCCAGAAGCTGATGGCAGTGTGTCTTTAATTCCCTGCGGGGTGGAGGAGCAGAAACCTGGGTCGGACCTGGTCTATAGCAGAGCTCAGCAGCCTCCAGCAGCTGATGGCAGTGTGTGTTTAAGTCCCTGCCTGGTGTGAGAGCTGAAACCTGGGTCGGACCTGGTCTATAGCAGAGCTCAGCAGCCTCCAGCAGCTGATGGCTGCGTGTGTTTAAGTCCCTGCGGGGTGCAGGAGCTGAAACCTGGGTCGGACCTGGTCTATGGCAGAGCTCAGCAGCCTCCAGAAGCTGATGGCAGCGTGCCTCTAAGTCCCTGCCTGGTGGGAGAGCTGAAACCTGGGTCGGACCTGGTCTATAGCAGAGCTCAGCAGCCTCCAGCAGCTGATGGCTGCGTGTGTTTAAGTCCCTGCGGGGTGCAGGAGCTGAAACCTGGGTCGGACCTGGTCTATGGCAGAGCTCAGCAGCCTCCAGAAGCTGATGGCAGCGTGCCTCTAAGTCCCTGCCTGGTGGGAGAGCTGAAACCTGGGTCGGACATGGTCTGCAGCAGGGCTCGGCAGCCTCCAGAAGCTGATGGCAGTGTGTGTTTAAGTCCCTGCCTGGTAGGAGAGCTGAAACCTGGGTCGGACCTGGTCTATAGAAGAGCTCAGCAGCCTCCAGCAGCTGATTGCAGTGTGTGTTTAAGTCCCTGCCTGGTGGGAGAGCTGATATCCGGGTCGGACCTGGTCCACAGCAGGGCCCATCACCCTCCAGAAGCTGGTGGCAGTGTGTGTTTAAGTCCCTGCGGGGTGCAGGAGCTGAAAGCTGGGTCGGACCTGGTCTGCAGCAGAGCTCAGCAGCCTCCAGTTGCTGATGGCAGTGTGTGTTTAAGTCCCTGCCTGGTGGGAGAGCTGAAACCTGGGTCGGACCTGGTCTATAGCAGAGCTCAGCAGCCTCCAGCTGCTGATGGCGTGGTGGAGGAGCAGCAGCAGCAGCAGCCAGCCTCCAGCAGCCAGCCAGCCCCCAGCAGCTGATGGCGGGGTGGAGGAGCGGAAGCCAGCCTCCAGCAGCTTATGGCGGGGTGGAGGAGCTGAAACCTGGGTCGGACCTGGTCTATAGTAGAGCTCCGCAGCCTCCAGACGCTGATGGCGGTGTGTCTTTAAGACCCTGCCTGGTGGGAGAGCTGAAACCTGGGTCGGACCTGGTCTGTAACAGAGCTCAGCAGCCTCCAGAAGCTGATGGCAGTGTGTGTTTAGTTCCCTGCGGGGTGGAGGAGCAGAAACCTGGGTCGCACCTGGTCTATAGAAGAGCTCAGCAGCCTCCAGAAGCTGATATCAGTGTGTGTTTAAGTCCCTGCGGGGTGGGAGAGCTGAGACCTGGGTCGGACCTGGTCTGCAGCAGGGCTCAGCAGCCTCCAGAAGCTGACGGCAGTGTGTGTTTAAGTCCCTGCCTGGTGTGAGAGCTGAAACCTGGGTCGGACCTGGTCTATAGCAGAGCTCAGCAGCCTCCAGCAGCTGATGGCTGCGTGTGTTTAAGTCCCTGCGGGGTGCAGGAGCTGAAACCTGGGTCGGACCTGGTCTATGGCAGAGCTCAGCAGCCTCCAGCAGCTGATGGCAGTGTGTGTTTAAGTCCCTGCCTGGTGGGAGAGCTGAAACCTGGGTCGGACCTGGTCTATAGCAGAGCTCAGCAGCCTCCAGCAGCTGATGGCAGTGTGTGTTTGATCCCCTGCGGGGTGGGAGAGCTGAAACTTGGGTCGGACCTGGTCTGCATCAGGGCTCAGCAGCCTCCAGAATCCGATGGCAGTGTGGGTTTAAGTCCATGCGGGGTGCAGGAGCAGAAACCTGGGTCGGACCTGGTCTATAGCAGGCCTCAGCAGCATCGAGAAGCTGATGGCAGTGTGTCTTTAATTCCCTGCGGGGTGGGAGAGCTGTAACCTGGGTCGGACCTGGCCTGCAGCGGAGCTCAGCAGCCTCCAGAAGCTGATGGCAGTGTGTCTTTAATTCCCTGCGGGGTTGAGGAGCAGAAACCTGGGTCGGACCTGGTCTGCAGCAGGGCCCATCACCATCCAGAAGCTGATGGCTGTGTGTGTTTAAGTCCCAGGGGGGTGGGAGAGCCATAACCTGGGTCGGACCTGGTCTGCAGCAGGGCTCAGCAGCCTCCAGTTGCAGATGGCAGTGTGTGTTTAGTTCCCTGCGGGGTGCAGGAGCTGAAACCTGGGTCGGACCTGGTCTATAGCAGAGCTCAGCAGCCTCCAGAAGCTGATGGCAGTGTGTCTTCAATTCCCTGCGGGGTGCAGGAGCTGATACCTGGGTCGGACCTGGTCTGCAGCAGGGCCCATCACCATCCAGACGCTGATGGCAGTGTGTGTTTAAGTCCTAGTGGGCTGCAGGAGCTGAAACCTGGGTCGGACCTGCTCTATAGTAGAGCTCAGCAGCCTCCAGAAGCTGATGGCAGTGTGTCTTTAAGTCCCTGCGGGGTGGGATAGCTGAAACCTGGGTCGGACCTGGTCTGCAGCAGGGCCCATCACCATCCAGACGCTGATGGCAGTGTGTGTTTAAGTCCTAGTGGGCTGCAGGAGCTGAAACCTGGGTCGGACCTGCTCTATAGTAGAGCTCAGCAGCCTCCAGAAGCTGATGGCAGTGTGTCTTTAAGTCCCTGCGGGGTGGGATAGCTGAAACCTGGGTCGGACCTGGTCTGCAGCAGGGCCCATCACCCTCCAGAAGCTGTTGGCAGTGTGTCTTCCATTCCTAGTGGGGCAGGGGAGCAAAGACCTGGGCAGAGGAGCGCCTGTCTGCATCCGATCCGGCCCCTCAGCAGCCCGCCGTGAGCCTTAGAGAACCCCCCCCCCCCCCCCCCCAGCGGGCTCCAGGAACCGGGCCCTGCGTCGGACCCAGCTCAGGCAGGCCCTCCCTCGGGCCCTGCAGCAGGTGGCCCCGTCTATGCAGTCGAAAACCCCGCGAAAATCGGTGTAGAAACGCCCGAGAGGCGTGGTGCGGTTCCCCCGGCCGGTACCGGGTCCGGACCGGTCCGGAAGTCCACCCAGAACACTGCCTGGGGCTTCTGGGCGGCTCCCCAGGCGCAGGCAGTCGAAAACCGCGTGAAAATCGGTTCAGAATTGACAAAACGGCGACCTCGTCGCTCCAAAAACTAAGTCCAAACTAAGCCTTTCGCTTATCGCTTAACGCTTAAGGCGGTCGGCCTTATGGCCAGTAAATGAAAAGTGCCTGCGCCCCTGGAGGTTTTGGAAGGTGCGAGCGATGACCATGCTCGGGTTAGTAGGTGAGGCCATCGGAAAACCAGCGTGAGTTGGCGGGTTTGGGTGGCAATCTATTCCAGGCAGAGTCGACTATCTCTGGGCATCAATTTTGGGATTTTTCCGGCTCTGGTTCTGGGAGAAACGCAGGGGCAAAGTGCACGAGCCGCGGCCGATTTTGGTGGCCTGTCCCTGGGCACAAAGTCTGAGGAGTGTGGGCCTGGTTCTCCGAAAAATACCAGTCTGCTGGAGCTCACTCCCATGGCTCCAGGGGGCACGGCACACCCCCCGGTAGCCGACCAAAGTGATCTACTCGGGCCAGACTCGGACCCACGACCCGGGGTGAGAACCACAACTACTGGTCATCCTTTTGACCTCCAGGGGGCGCGGCAGAGCCTCCCCAGTCCG
>NW_027223049.1:504529-509532 GCF_043380555.1 Nothobranchius furzeri
GGGTGGAGGAGCTGCAGCCAGCGTCCATCAGCTGATGGCGGGGTGGAGGAGCAGCAGGCAGCCTCCAGCTGGTGATGGCGGGGTGGAGGAGCTGCAGCCAGCGTCCAGCAGCTGATGGTGGGGTGGAGGAGCTGCAGCCAGCGTCCAGCAGCTGATGGTGGGGTGGAGGAGCTGCAGCCAGCGTCCAGCAGCTGATGGTTGGGTGGAGGAGCAGCAGCCAGCCTCCAGCAGCTGATGGCGGGGTGGAGGAGCTGCAGCCAGCCTCCAGCAGCCAGCCTCCAGCTAGTGATGGCGGGGTGGAGAAGCAGGCAGCCTCCATCAGCTGATGGCGGGGTGGAGGAGCAGAAGCCAGCCTCCAGCTGGTGATGGCGGGGTGCAGGAGCTGCAGGCAGCCTCCAGCAGCTGATGGCGGGGTGCAGGAGCTGCAGCCAGCGTCCAGCAGCTGATGGTGGGGTGGAGGAGCTGCAGCCAGCCTCCAGCAGCCAGCCTCCAGCTAGTGATGGCGGGGTGGAGAAGCAGGCAGCCTCCATCAGCTGATGGCGGGGTGTAGGAGCAGAAGCCAGCCTCCAGCTGGTGATGGCGGGGTGCAGGAGCTGCAGGCAGCCTCCAGCAGCTGATGGCGGGGTGCAGGAGCTGCAGGCAGCCTCCAGCAGCTGATGGCGGGGTGGAGGAGCTGCAGCCAGCGTCCAGCAGCTGATGGTGGGGTGGAGGAGCTGCAGCCAGCGTCCAGCAGCTGATGGTTGGGTGGAGGAGCAGCAGCCAGCCTCCAGCAGCTGATGGCGGGGTGCAGGAGCAGCAGCCAGCCTCCAGCAGCTGATGGCGGGGTGGAGGAGCTGCAGCCAGCCTCCAGCAGCCAGCCTCCAGCTAGTGATGGCGGGGTGGAGAAGCAGGCAGCCTCCATCAGCTGATGGCGGGGTGGAGGAGCAGAAGCCAGCCTCCAGCAGCTGATGGCGGGGTGCAGGAGCTGCAGCCAGCGTCCAGCAGCTGATGGTGGGGTGGAGGAGCTGCAGCCAGCCTCCAGCAGCCAGCCTCCAGCAGCTGATGGCGGGGTGCAGGAGCAGCAGCCAGCCTCCAGCAGCTGATGGCGGGGTGGAGGAGCAGCAGCCAGCCTCCAGCAGCCAGCCTCCAGCTGCTGATGGCGGGGTGGAGGAACAGAAGCCTCCAGCAGCTGATGGCAGGGTGCAGGAGCAGCAGCCAGCCTCCAGCTGGTGATGGCGGGGTGGAGGAGCTGAAACCTGGGTCGGACCTGGTCTGCAGCAGGGCCCATTACCACTCAGAAGCTGATGGCAGTGTGTGTTTAGGTCCCTGCGGGGTGGATGAGCTGAAACCTGGGTCAGACTTGGTGTGCAGCAGGGCTCAGCACCCTCCAGAAGCCGATGACAGTGTGTCTTTAACTCCCTGCCTGGTGGGAGAGCTGAAAGCTGGGTCGGACCTGGTCTTTAGCAGAGCTCAGCAGCCTCCAGAAGCTGATGGCAGTGTGTGTTTCATCCCCTGCGGGGTGGGAGAGCTGAAACGTGGGTCGGACCTGGTCTGCAGCAGGGCCCATCACCATCCAGAAGCTGACGGCGGTGTGTGTTTAAGTCCCTGCGGGGTGGGAGAGCCATAACCTGGGTCGGACCTGGTCTGCAGCAGAGCTCAGCAGCCTCCAGAACCTGATGGCAGTGTGTCTTTAATCCACTGCGGGGTGCAGGAGCTGAAACCTGGGTCGGACCTGGTCTGCAGCAGGGCTCAGCAGCCAGCAGAAGGTGATGGCAGTGTGTGTTTAGTTCCCTGCGGGGTGCAGGAGCTGAAACCTGGGTCGGACCTGGTCTGCAGCAGAGCTCAGCAGCCAGCAGAAGCTGATGGCAGTGTGTGTTTAATTCCCTGCCTGGTGGGAGAGCTGTAACCCGGGTCGGACTTGGTCTGCAGCAGGGCCCATCACCATCCAGAAGCTGATGGCAGTGTGTCTTTAATTCCCTGCGGGGTGGAGGAGCAGAAACCTGGGTCGGACCTGGTCTATAGCAGAGCTCAGCAGCCTCCAGCAGCTGATGGCAGTGTGTGTTTAAGTCCCTGCCTGGTGTGAGAGCTGAAACCTGGGTCGGACCTGGTCTATAGCAGAGCTCAGCAGCCTCCAGCAGCTGATGGCTGCGTGTGTTTAAGTCCCTGCGGGGTGCAGGAGCTGAAACCTGGGTCGGACCTGGTCTATGGCAGAGCTCAGCAGCCTCCAGAAGCTGATGGCAGCGTGCCTCTAAGTCCCTGCCTGGTGGGAGAGCTGAAACCTGGGTCGGACCTGGTCTATAGCAGAGCTCAGCAGCCTCCAGCAGCTGATGGCTGCGTGTGTTTAAGTCCCTGCGGGGTGCAGGAGCTGAAACCTGGGTCGGACCTGGTCTATGGCAGAGCTCAGCAGCCTCCAGAAGCTGATGGCAGCGTGCCTCTAAGTCCCTGCCTGGTGGGAGAGCTGAAACCTGGGTCGGACATGGTCTGCAGCAGGGCTCGGCAGCCTCCAGAAGCTGATGGCAGTGTGTGTTTAAGTCCCTGCCTGGTAGGAGAGCTGAAACCTGGGTCGGACCTGGTCTATAGAAGAGCTCAGCAGCCTCCAGCAGCTGATTGCAGTGTGTGTTTAAGTCCCTGCCTGGTGGGAGAGCTGATATCCGGGTCGGACCTGGTCCACAGCAGGGCCCATCACCCTCCAGAAGCTGGTGGCAGTGTGTGTTTAAGTCCCTGCGGGGTGCAGGAGCTGAAAGCTGGGTCGGACCTGGTCTGCAGCAGAGCTCAGCAGCCTCCAGTTGCTGATGGCAGTGTGTGTTTAAGTCCCTGCCTGGTGGGAGAGCTGAAACCTGGGTCGGACCTGGTCTATAGCAGAGCTCAGCAGCCTCCAGCTGCTGATGGCGTGGTGGAGGAGCAGCAGCAGCAGCAGCCAGCCTCCAGCAGCCAGCCAGCCCCCAGCAGCTGATGGCGGGGTGGAGGAGCGGAAGCCAGCCTCCAGCAGCTTATGGCGGGGTGGAGGAGCTGAAACCTGGGTCGGACCTGGTCTATAGTAGAGCTCCGCAGCCTCCAGACGCTGATGGCGGTGTGTCTTTAAGACCCTGCCTGGTGGGAGAGCTGAAACCTGGGTCGGACCTGGTCTGTAACAGAGCTCAGCAGCCTCCAGAAGCTGATGGCAGTGTGTGTTTAGTTCCCTGCGGGGTGGAGGAGCAGAAACCTGGGTCGCACCTGGTCTATAGAAGAGCTCAGCAGCCTCCAGAAGCTGATATCAGTGTGTGTTTAAGTCCCTGCGGGGTGGGAGAGCTGAGACCTGGGTCGGACCTGGTCTGCAGCAGGGCTCAGCAGCCTCCAGAAGCTGACGGCAGTGTGTGTTTAAGTCCCTGCCTGGTGTGAGAGCTGAAACCTGGGTCGGACCTGGTCTATAGCAGAGCTCAGCAGCCTCCAGCAGCTGATGGCTGCGTGTGTTTAAGTCCCTGCGGGGTGCAGGAGCTGAAACCTGGGTCGGACCTGGTCTATGGCAGAGCTCAGCAGCCTCCAGCAGCTGATGGCAGTGTGTGTTTAAGTCCCTGCCTGGTGGGAGAGCTGAAACCTGGGTCGGACCTGGTCTATAGCAGAGCTCAGCAGCCTCCAGCAGCTGATGGCAGTGTGTGTTTGATCCCCTGCGGGGTGGGAGAGCTGAAACTTGGGTCGGACCTGGTCTGCATCAGGGCTCAGCAGCCTCCAGAATCCGATGGCAGTGTGGGTTTAAGTCCATGCGGGGTGCAGGAGCAGAAACCTGGGTCGGACCTGGTCTATAGCAGGCCTCAGCAGCATCGAGAAGCTGATGGCAGTGTGTCTTTAATTCCCTGCGGGGTGGGAGAGCTGTAACCTGGGTCGGACCTGGCCTGCAGCGGAGCTCAGCAGCCTCCAGAAGCTGATGGCAGTGTGTCTTTAATTCCTGCGGGGTTGAGGAGCAGAAACCTGGGTCGGACCTGGTCTGCAGCAGGGCCCATCACCATCCAGAAGCTGATGGCTGTGTGTGTTTAAGTCCCAGGGGGGTGGGAGAGCCATAACCTGGGTCGGACCTGGTCTGCAGCAGGGCTCAGCAGCCTCCAGTTGCAGATGGCAGTGTGTGTTTAGTTCCCTGCGGGGTGCAGGAGCTGAAACCTGGGTCGGACCTGGTCTATAGCAGAGCTCAGCAGCCTCCAGAAGCTGATGGCAGTGTGTCTTCAATTCCCTGCGGGGTGCAGGAGCTGATACCTGGGTCGGACCTGGTCTGCAGCAGGGCCCATCACCATCCAGACGCTGATGGCAGTGTGTGTTTAAGTCCTAGTGGGCTGCAGGAGCTGAAACCTGGGTCGGACCTGCTCTATAGTAGAGCTCAGCAGCCTCCAGAAGCTGATGGCAGTGTGTCTTTAAGTCCCTGCGGGGTGGGATAGCTGAAACCTGGGTCGGACCTGGTCTGCAGCAGGGCCCATCACCATCCAGACGCTGATGGCAGTGTGTGTTTAAGTCCTAGTGGGCTGCAGGAGCTGAAACCTGGGTCGGACCTGCTCTATAGTAGAGCTCAGCAGCCTCCAGAAGCTGATGGCAGTGTGTCTTTAAGTCCCTGCGGGGTGGGATAGCTGAAACCTGGGTCGGACCTGGTCTGCAGCAGGGCCCATCACCCTCCAGAAGCTGTTGGCAGTGTGTCTTCCATTCCTAGTGGGGCAGGGGAGCAAAGACCTGGGCAGAGGAGCGCCTGTCTGCATCCGATCCGGCCCCTCAGCAGCCCGCCGTGAGCCTTAGAGAACCCCCCCCCCCCCCCCCCCAGCGGGCTCCAGGAACCGGGCCCTGCGTCGGACCCAGCTCAGGCAGGCCCTCCCTCGGGCCCTGCAGCAGGTGGCCCCGTCTATGCAGTCGAAAACCCCGCGAAAATCGGTGTAGAAACGCCCGAGAGGCGTGGTGCGGTTCCCCCGGCCGGTACCGGGTCCGGACCGGTCCGGAAGTCCACCCAGAACACTGCCTGGGGCTTCTGGGCGGCTCCCCAGGCGCAGGCAGTCGAAAACCGCGTGAAAATA
>NW_027223049.1:517232-527232 GCF_043380555.1 Nothobranchius furzeri
GCCGTGCCCCCTTGAGGTCTAAAGGATGACCATGAGGTCAAAAGGATGACCAGTAGTTGTGGTTCTCGCCCCGGGACTTGGGTCAGAGTATGGCCCAAGTGGTGCACTTGTGTCGGTCTAGGGAGGCTGTGCCGGTCCCCCTGGAGGTCTAAAGGATGACCAGTAGTTGTGGTTCTCGCCCCGGGACTTGGGTCAGAGTATAGCCCAAGTGGAGCACTTGTGTCGGACTAGGGAGGCTGTGCCGGGCCCCCTGGAGGTCTAAAGGATGACCAGTAGTTGTGGTTCTCACCCCGGGTCGTGGGTCCGAGTCTGGCCCGAGTAGAGCACTTTGGTCGGCTACCGGGGGGTGTGCCGTGCCCCCTGGAGGTCTAAAGGATGACCAGTAGTTGTGGTTCTCGCCCCGGGACTTGGGTCAGAGTATAGCCCAAGTGGAGCACTTGTGTCGGCCTAGGGAGGCTGTGCCGGGCCCCCTGGAGATCTAAAGGATGACCATGAGGTCAAAAGGATGACCAGTAGTTGTGGTTCTCGCCCCGGGACTTGGGTCAGAGTATAGCCCAAGTGGAGCACTTGTGTCGGCCTAGGGAGGCTGTGCCGGGCCCCCTGGAGGTCTAAAGGATGACCAGTAGTTGTGGTTCTCGCACCGGGACTTGGGTCAGAGTACAGCCCAAGTGGAGCACTTGTGTCGGTCTAGGGAGGCTGTGCCGGGCCCCCTGGAGGTCTAAAGGATGACCATGAGGTCAAAAGGATGACCAGTAGTTGTGGTTCTCGCCCCGGGACTTGGGTCAGAGTATAGCCCAAGTGGAGCACTTGTGTCGGACTAGGGAGGCTGTGCCGTGCCCCCTGGAGGTCTAAAGGATGACCAGTAGTTGTGGTTCTCGCCCCGGGACTTGGGTCAGAGTATAGCCCAAGTGGAGCACTTGTGTCGGCCTAGGGAGGCTGTGCCGGGCCCCCTGGAGGTCTAAAGGATGACCATGAGGTCAAAAGGATGACCAGTAGTTGTGGTTCTCGCCCCGGGACTTGGGTCAGAGTATAGCCCAAGTGGAGCACTTGTGTCGGACTAGGGAGGCTGTGCCGTGCCCCCTGGAGGTCTAAAGGATGACCAGTAGTTGTGGTTCTCGCCCCGGGACTTGGGTCAGAGTATAGCCCAAGTGGAGCACTTGTGTCGGACTAGGGAGGCTGTGCCGTGCCCCCTGGAGGTCTAAAGGATGACCAGTAGTTGTGGTTCTCGCCCCGGGACTTGGGTCATAGTATAGCCCAAGTGGAGCACTTGGGTCGGACTAGGGAGGCTGTGTCGTGCCCCCTGGAGGTCTAAAGGATGACCAGTAGTTGTGGTTCTCGCCCCGGGACTTGGGTCAGAGAATAGCCCAAGTGGGACACTTGTGTCGGACTAGGGAGGCTCTGCCGTGCCCCCTGGAGGTCTAAAGGATGACCAGTAGTTGTGGTTCTCGCCCCGGGACTTGGGTCAGAGTATAGCCCAAGTGGAGCACTTGTGTCGGACTAGGGAGGCTGTGCCGTGCCCCCTGGAGGTCTAAAGGATGACCATTAGTTGTGGTTCTCGCCCCGGGACTTGGGTCAGAGTACAGCCCAAGTGGAGCACTTGCGTCGGACTAGGGAGGCTGTGCCGGGCCCCCTGGAGGTCTAAAGGATGACCAGTAGTTGTGGTTCTCGCCCCGGGCCGTGGGTCTGAGTATGGCCCAAGTGGGACACTTGTGTCGGACTAGGGAGGCTCTGCCGTGCCCCCTTGAGGTCTAAAGGATGACCAGTAGTTGTGGTTCTCGCCCCGGGACTTGGGTCATAGTATAGCCCAAGTGGGACACTTGTGTCGGACTAGGGAGGCTCTGCCGTGCCCCCTTGAGGTCTAAAGGATGACCATGAGGTCAAAAGGATGACCAGTAGTTGTGGTTCTCGCCCCGGGACTTGGGTCAGAGTATGGCCCAAGTGGTGCACTTGTGTCGGTCTAGGGAGGCTGTGCCGGTCCCCCTGGAGGTCTAAAGGATGACCAGTAGTTGTGGTTCTCGCCCCGGGACTTGGGTCAGAGTATAGCCCAAGTGGAGCACTTGTGTCGGACTAGGGAGGCTGTGCCGGGCCCCCTGGAGGTCTAAAGGATGACCAGTAGTTGTGGTTCTCACCCCGGGTCGTGGGTCCGAGTCTGGCCCGAGTAGAGCACTTTGGTCGGCTACCGGGGGGTGTGCCGTGCCCCCTGGAGGTCTAAAGGATGACCAGTAGTTGTGGTTCTCGCCCCGGGACTTGGGTCAGAGTATAGCCCAAGTGGAGCACTTGTGTCGGCCTAGGGAGGCTGTGCCGGGCCCCCTGGAGATCTAAAGGATGACCATGAGGTCAAAAGGATGACCAGTAGTTGTGGTTCTCGCCCCGGGACTTGGGTCAGAGTATAGCCCAAGTGGAGCACTTGTGTCGGCCTAGGGAGGCTGTGCCGGGCCCCCTGGAGGTCTAAAGGATGACCAGTAGTTGTGGTTCTCGCACCGGGACTTGGGTCAGAGTACAGCCCAAGTGGAGCACTTGTGTCGGTCTAGGGAGGCTGTGCCGGGCCCCCTGGAGGTCTAAAGGATGACCAGTAGTTGTGGTTCTCGCCCCGGGCCGTGGGTCTGAGTATGGCCCAAGTGGGGCACTTGCGTCGGACTGGGGAGGCTCTGCCGCGCCCCCTGGAGGTCAAAAGGATGACCAGTAGTTGTGGTTCTCACCCCGGGTCGTGGGTCCGAGTCTGGCCCGAGTAGAGCACTTTGGTCGGCTACCGGGGGGTGTGCCGTGCCCCCTGGAGCCATGGGAGTGAGCTCCAGCAGACTGGTATTTTTCGGAGAACCAGGCCCACACTCCTCAGACTTTGTGCCCAGGGACAGGCCACCAAAATCGGCCGCGGCTCGTGCACTTTGCCCCTGCGTTTCTCCCAGAACCAGAGCCGGAAAAATCCCAAAATTGATGCCCAGAGATAGTCGACTCTGCCTGGAATAGATTGCCACCCAAACCCGCCAACTCACGCTGGTTTTCCGATGGCCTCACCTACTAACCCGAGCATGGTCATCGCTCGCACCTTCCAAAACCTCCAGGGGCGCAGGCACTTTTCATTTACTGGCCATAAGGCCGACCGCCTTAAGCGTTAAGCGATAAGCGAAAGGCTTAGTTTGGACTTAGTTTTTGGAGCGACGAGGTCGCCGTTTTGTCAATTCTGAACCGATTTTCACGCGGTTTTCGACTGCCTGCGCCTGGGGAGCCGCCCAGAAGCCCCAGGCAGTGTTCTGGGTGGACTTCCGGACCGGTCCGGACCCGGTACCGGCCGGGGGAACCGCACCACGCCTCTCGGGCGTTTCTACACCGATTTTCGCGGGGTTTTCGACTGCATAGACGGGGCCACCTGCTGCAGGGCCCGAGGGAGGGCCTTACTGAGCTGGGTCCGACGCAGGGCCCGGTTCCTGGAGCCCGCTGGGGGGGGGGGGGGGTTCTCTAAGGCTCACGGCGGGCTGCTGAGGGGCCGGATCGGATGCAGACAGGCGCTCCTCTGCCCAGGTCTTTGCTCCCCTGCCCCACTAGGAATGGAAGACACACTGCCAACAGCTTCTGGAGGGTGATGGGCCCTGCTGCAGACCAGGTCCGACCCAGGTTTCAGCTATCCCACCCCGCAGGGACTTAAAGACACACTGCCATCAGCTTCTGGAGGCTGCTGAGCTCTACTATAGAGCAGGTCCGACCCAGGTTTCAGCTCCTGCAGCCCACTAGGACTTAAACACACACTGCCATCAGCGTCTGGATGGTGATGGGCCCTGCTGCAGACCAGGTCCGACCCAGGTTTCAGCTATCCCACCCCGCAGGGACTTAAAGACACACTGCCATCAGCTTCTGGAGGCTGCTGAGCTCTACTATAGAGCAGGTCCGACCCAGGTTTCAGCTCCTGCAGCCCACTAGGACTTAAACACACACTGCCATCAGCGTCTGGATGGTGATGGGCCCTGCTGCAGACCAGGTCCGACCCAGGTATCAGCTCCTGCACCCCGCAGGGAATTGAAGACACACTGCCATCAGCTTCTGGAGGCTGCTGAGCTCTGCTATAGACCAGGTCCGACCCAGGTTTCAGCTCCTGCACCCCGCAGGGAACTAAACACACACTGCCATCTGCAACTGGAGGCTGCTGAGCCCTGCTGCAGACCAGGTCCGACCCAGGTTATGGCTCTCCCACCCCCCTGGGACTTAAACACACACAGCCATCAGCTTCTGGATGGTGATGGGCCCTGCTGCAGACCAGGTCCGACCCAGGTTTCAGCTCCTCAACCCCGCAGGGACTTAAACCCACACCGCCATCAGCTTCTGGAGGGTGATGGGCCCTGCTGCGGGCCAGGTCCGACCCAGGTTTCAGCTCTCCCACCCCGCAGGGACTTAAACACACACAGCCATCAGCTTCTGGGGGCTGCTGAGCCCTGCTGCAGACCAGGTCCGACCCAGGTTTCAGCTCTCCCACCCCGCAGGGTCTTTAACACACACACTGCCATCAGCTGCTGGAGGCTGCTGAGCTCCGCTATAGACCAGGTCCGACCCAGGTTTCTGCTCCTGCACCCCGCAGGGAATGAAAGACACACTGCCATCAGCTTCTGGAGGCTGCTGAGCCCTGCTGCAGACCAGGTCCGACCCAGGTATCGGCTCTCCAACCAGGCAGAGACTTAAACACACACACACACACACACACTGCCATCAGCTTCTGGGGGCTGCTGAGCTCTGCTGTAGACCGGGTCCGACCCAGGTTTCTGCTCCTCCACCCCGCAGGGACTTAAACACACACTGCCACCAGCTTCTGGAGGGTGATGGGCCCTGCTTTAGACCAGGTCTGACCCGGGATATAGCTCTCCCACCCCGCAGGGACTTAAACACTCACTGCCATCAGCTGCTGGAGGCTGCCGAGCTCTGCTGCAGACCAGGTCCCACCCAGGTTTCTGCTCCTGCACCCCGCAGGGACTTAAACACACACTGCCACCAGCTTCTGGAGGGTGATGGGCCCTGCTGTGGACCAGGTCCGACCCGGATATCAGCTCTCCCACCAGGCAGGGACTTAAACACACACTGCAATCAGCTGCTGGAGGCTGCTGAGCTCTACTATAGACCAGGTCCGACCCAGGTTTCAGCTCTCCCACCAGGCAGTGACTTAAAGACACACTGCCATCAGCTGCTGGAGGCTGCTGAGCTCTTCTATAGACCAGGTCCGACCCAGGTTTCAGCTCTCACACCAGGCAGGGACTTAAACACACACTGCCATCAGCTGCTGGAGGCTGCTGAGCTCTGCTATAGACCAGGTCCGACCCAGGTTTCAGCTCTCCCACCAGGCAGGGACTTAAAGACACACTGCCATCAGCTGCTGGAGGCTGCCGAGCCCTGCTGCAGACCATGTCCGACCCAGGTTTCAGCTCTCCCACCAGGCAGGGACTTAGAGGCACGCTGCCATCAGCTTCTGGAGGCTGCTGAGCTCTGCCATAGACCAGGTCCGACCGAGGTTTCAGCTCTCCCACCCCGCAGGGACTTAAACACACACTGCCATCAGCTGCTGGAGGCTGCTGAGCTCTGCTATAGACCAGGTCCGACCCGGGATATAGCTCTCCCACCCCGCAGGGACTTAAACACACACTGCCATCAGCTGCTGGAGGCTGCTGAGCTCTTCTATAGACCAGGTCCGACCCAGGTTTCAGCTCTCCCACCCCGCAGGGACTTGAACACACACTGCCATCAGCTTCTGGAGGCTGCTGAGCTCTGCTATAGACCAGGTCCGACCCAGGTTTCTGCTCCTCCACCCCGCAGGGAATTAAAGACACACTGCCATCAGCTTCTGGATGGTGATGGGCCCTGCTGCAGACCAAGTCCGACCCGGGTTACAGCTCTCCCACCAGGCAGGGAATTAAACACACACTGCCATCAGCTGCTGGAGGCTGCTGAGCTCCGCTATAGACCAGGTCCGACCCGGGTTCCTGCTCCTGCACCCCGCAGGGACCAAAACACACACACTGCCATCAGCTTCTGGAGGCTGCTGAGCTCTTCTATAGACCAGGTCCGACCCAGGTTTCAGCTCTCCCACCAGGCAGGGACTTAAACACACACTGCCATCACCTTCTGCTGGCTGCTGAGCTCTGCTGCAGACCAGGTCCGACCCAGGTTTCAGCTCCTGCACCCCGCAGGGAACTAAACACACACTGCCGTCACCTTCTGCTGGCTGCTGAGCCCTGCTGCAGACCAGGTCCGACCCAGGTTTCAGCTCCTGCACCCCGCAGTGGATTAAAGACACACTGCCATCAGGTTCTGGAGGCTGCTGAGCTCTGCTGCAGACCAGGTCCGACCCAGGTTATGGCTCTCCCACCCCGCAGGGACTTAAACACACACCGCCGTCAGCTTCTGGATGGTGATGGGCCCTGCTGCAGACCAGGTCCGACCCACGTTTCAGCTCTCCCACCCCGCAGGGGATGAAACACACACTGCCATCAGCTTCTGGAGGCTGCTGAGCTCTGCTAAAGACCAGGTCCGACCCAGCTTTCAGCTCTCCCACCAGGCAGGGAGTTAAAGACACACTGTCATCGGCTTCTGGAGGGTGCTGAGCCCTGCTGCACACCAAGTCTGACCCAGGTTTCAGCTCATCCACCCCGCAGGGACCTAAACACACACTGCCATCAGCTTCTGAGTGGTAATGGGCCCTGCTGCAGACCAGGTCCGACCCAGGTTTCAGCTCCTCCACCCCGCCATCACCAGCTGGAGGCTGGCTGCTGCTCCTGCACCCTGCCATCAGCTGCTGGAGGCTTCTGTTCCTCCACCCCGCCATCAGCAGCTGGAGGCTGGCTGCTGGAGGCTGGCTGCTGCTCCTCCACCCCGCCATCACCAGCTGGAGGCTGGTTGCAGCTCCTGCACCCCGCCATCAGCTGCTGGAGGCTGCCTGCAGCCCCTGCACCCCGCCATCAGCTGCTGGAGGCTGGCTGCAGCTCCTGCACACCGCCATCAGCTGCTGGAGGCTGCCTGCAGCTCCTGCACCCCGCCATCAGCTGCTGGAGGCTGGCTGCTGCTCCTGCACCCCGCCAGCAGCTGCTGGAGGCTGGCTGCTGCTCCTCCACCCAACCATCAGCTGCTGGACGCTGGCTGCTGCTCCTGCACCCCGCCATCAGCTGCTGGAGGCTGGCTGCTGCTCCTCCACCACCCAACCATCAGCTGCTGGACGCTGGCTGCAGCTCCTCCACCCCGCCATCAGCTGCTGGTGGCTGGCTGCAGCTCCTTCACCCCGCCATCAGCTGCTGGTGGCTGGCTGCAGCTCCTTCACCCCGCCATCACCAGCTGGAGGCTGGCTGCTGCTCCTGCACCCCGCCATCAGCTGCTGGAGGCTGCCTGCAGCTCCTGCGCCCCGCCATCAGCTGCTGGAGGCTGGCTGCTGCTCCTGCACCCTGCCATCAGCTGTTCGAGGCTGGCTGCAGCTCCTCCACCCCACCATCACCAGCTGGAGGCTGGTTGCAGCTCCTGCACCCCGTCATCAGCAGCTGGAGGCTGCCTGCTGCTCCTGCACCCCGCCATCAGCTGCTGGAGGCTGCCTGCAGCTCCTGCACCCCGCCATCATTTGCTGGAGGCTGGCTGCAGCTCCTGCAACCCGCCATCAGCTGCTGGAGGCTGGCTGCTGCTCCTCCACCCCACCATGACCTGCTGGAGGCTGGCTGCAGCTCCTTCACACCGCCATCAGCTGATGGATGCTGGCTGAACGCTGGAGGCTGGCTGCTGCTCCCACACACCGCCATCAGCTCCTGGAGGCTGGCTGGCTGCTGGAGGCTGTCTGCTGCTGCTCCTCCACCCCGCCATCACCAGCTGGAGGCTGGCTGCTGGAGGCTGGCTGCAGCTCCTGCACCCCACCATCAGCTGCTGGAGGCTGGCTTCTGCTCCTCCACCCCGCCATCAGCTGCTGGGGGCTGGCTGCTGGAGGCTGGCTGCAGCTCCTCCACCCCGCCATCACCAGCTGGAGGCTGGTTGCAGCTCCTGCACCCCGCCATCAGCTGCTGGAGGCTGCCTGCTGCTCCTGCACCCCGCCATCAGCTGCTGGAGGCTGCCTGCACCTCCTGCACCCCGCCATCAGCTGCTGGAGGCTGGCTTCTGCTCCTCCACCCCGCCATCAGCTGATGGAGGCTGCCTGCTTCTCCACCCCGCCATCACTAGCTGGAGGCTGGCTGCTGGAGGCTGGCTGCAGCTCCTCCACCCCGCCATCAGCTGCTGGAGGCTGCCTGCAGCTCCTGCACCCCGCCATCACCAGCTGGAGGCTGGCTTCTGCTCCTCCACCCCGCCATCAGCTGATGGAGGCTGCCTGCTTCTCCACCCCGCCATCACTAGCTGGAGGCTGGCTGCTGGAGGCTGGCTGCAGCTCCTCCACCCCGCCATCAGCTGCTGGAGGCTGGCTGCTGCTCCTGCACCCCGCCATCAGCTGCTGGAGGCTGGCTGCTGCTCCTCCACCCAACCATCAGCTGCTGGACGCTGGCTGCAGCTCCTCCACCCCACCATCAGCTGCTGGACGCTGGCTGCAGCTCCTCCACCCCGCCATCAGCTGCTGGAGGCTGCCTGCAGCTCCTGCACCCCGCCATCAGCTGCTGGAGGCTGCCTGCAGCTCCTGCACCCCGCCATCACCAGCTGGAGGCTGGCTTCTGCTCCTCCACCCCGCCATCAGCTGATGGAGGCTGCCTGCTTCTCCACCCCGCCATCACTAGCTGGAGGCTGGCTGCTGGAGGCTGGCTGCTGCTCCTCCACCCAACCATCAGCTGCTGGACGCTGGCTGCAGCTCCTCCACCCCACCATCAGCTGCTGGACGCTGGCTGCAGCTCCTGCACCCCGCCATCAGCTGCTGGAGGCTGGCTTCTGCTCCTCCACCCCGCCATCAGCTGCTGGAGGCTGCCTGCTGCTCCTGCACCCCGCCATCAGCTGCTGGAGGCTGGCTGCTGCTCCTGCACCCCGCCATCAGCTGCTGGAGGCTGGCTGCTGGAGGCTGGCTGCAGCTCCTCCACCCCACCATCAGCTGCTGGACGCTGGCTGCAGCTCCTCCACCCCACCATCAGCTGCTGGACGCTGGCTGCAGCTCCTGCACCCCGCCATCAGCTGCTGGAGGCTGGCTTCTGCTCCTCCACCCCGCCATCAGCTGACGGAGGCTGCCTGCTTCTCCACCCCGCCATCACTAGCTGGAGGCTGGCTGCTGGAGGCTGGCTGCAGCTCCTCCACCCCACCATCAGCTGCTGGACGCTGGCTGCAGCTCCTGCACCCCGCCATCAGCTGCTGGAGGCTGGCTTCTGCTCCTCCACCCCGCCATCAGCTGACGGAGGCTGCCTGCTTCTCCACCCCGCCATCACTAGCTGGAGGCTGGCTGCTGGAGGCTGGCTGCAGCTCCTCCACCCCGCCATCAGCTGCTGGAGGCTGGCTGCTGCTCCTGCACCCCGCCATCAGCTGCTGGACGCTGGCTGCAGCTCCTCCACCCCGCCATCACCAGCTGGAGGCTGCCTGCTGCTCTTCCACCCCGCCATCAGCTGATGGACGCTGGCTGCAGCTCCTCCACCCCGCCATCAGCTGCTGGAGGCTGGCTGGCCGCTGGAGGCTGGCTGCTGCTCCCACACACCGCCATCAGCTGCTGGAGGCTGGCTGGCTGCTGGAGGCTGGCTGCTGCTGCTCCTCCTCCCCGCCATCACCAGCTGGAGGCTGGCTGCTGCTCCTACACCCCGCCATCAGCTGATGGAGGCTGCCTGCTCCTCCGCCCCGCCATCACCAGCTGGAGGCTGGCTGCTGGAGGCTGGCTGCAGCTCCTTCACCCCGCCATCACCAGCTGGAGGCTGGCTTCTGCTCCTGCACCCCGCCATCAGCTGCTGGAGGCTGGCTTCTGCTCCTCCACCCCGCCACCAGCTGCTGGAGGCTGGCTGCTGCTCCTGCACCCCGCCAGCAGCTGCTGGAGGCTGGCTGCTGCTCCTCCACCACCCAACCATCAGCTGCTGGACGCTGGCTGCAGCTCCTCCACCCC
>NW_027223049.1:539732-544639 GCF_043380555.1 Nothobranchius furzeri
AGAGTATAGCCCAAGTGGAGCACTTGTGTCGGACTAGGGAGGCTGTGCCGTGCCCCTGGAGGTCTAAAGGATGACCAGTAGTTGTGGTTCTCGCCCCGGGACTTGGGTCAGAGTATAGCCCAAGTGGAGCACTTGTGTCGGCCTAGGGAGGCTGTGCCGGGCCCCCTGGAGGTCTAAAGGATGACCATGAGGTCAAAAGGATGACCAGTAGTTGTGGTTCTCGCCCCGGGACTTGGGTCAGAGTATAGCCCAAGTGGAGCACTTGTGTCGGACTAGGGAGGCTGTGCCGTGCCCCCTGGAGGTCTAAAGGATGACCAGTAGTTGTGGTTCTCGCCCCGGGACTTGGGTCAGAGTATAGCCCAAGTGGAGCACTTGTGTCGGACTAGGGAGGCTGTGCCGTGCCCCCTGGAGGTCTAAAGGATGACCAGTAGTTGTGGTTCTCGCCCCGGGACTTGGGTCATAGTATAGCCCAAGTGGAGCACTTGGGTCGGACTAGGGAGGCTGTGTCGTGCCCCCTGGAGGTCTAAAGGATGACCAGTAGTTGTGGTTCTCGCCCCGGGACTTGGGTCAGAGAATAGCCCAAGTGGGACACTTGTGTCGGACTAGGGAGGCTCTGCCGTGCCCCCTGGAGGTCTAAAGGATGACCAGTAGTTGTGGTTCTCGCCCCGGGACTTGGGTCAGAGTATAGCCCAAGTGGAGCACTTGTGTCGGACTAGGGAGGCTGTGCCGTGCCCCCTGGAGGTCTAAAGGATGACCATTAGTTGTGGTTCTCGCCCCGGGACTTGGGTCAGAGTACAGCCCAAGTGGAGCACTTGCGTCGGACTAGGGAGGCTGTGCCGGGCCCCCTGGAGGTCTAAAGGATGACCAGTAGTTGTGGTTCTCGCCCCGGGCCGTGGGTCTGAGTATGGCCCAAGTGGGACACTTGTGTCGGACTAGGGAGGCTCTGCCGTGCCCCCTTGAGGTCTAAAGGATGACCAGTAGTTGTGGTTCTCGCCCCGGGACTTGGGTCATAGTATAGCCCAAGTGGGACACTTGTGTCGGACTAGGGAGGCTCTGCCGTGCCCCCTTGAGGTCTAAAGGATGACCATGAGGTCAAAAGGATGACCAGTAGTTGTGGTTCTCGCCCCGGGACTTGGGTCAGAGTATGGCCCAAGTGGTGCACTTGTGTCGGTCTAGGGAGGCTGTGCCGGTCCCCCTGGAGGTCTAAAGGATGACCAGTAGTTGTGGTTCTCGCCCCGGGACTTTGGGTCAGAGTATAGCCCAAGTGGAGCACTTGTGTCGGACTAGGGAGGCTGTGCCGGGCCCCCTGGAGGTCTAAAGGATGACCAGTAGTTGTGGTTCTCACCCCGGGTCGTGGGTCCGAGTCTGGCCCGAGTAGAGCACTTTGGTCGGCTACCGGGGGGGTGTGCCGTGCCCCCTGGAGGTCTAAAGGATGACCAGTAGTTGTGGTTCTCGCCCCGGGACTTGGGTCAGAGTATAGCCCAAGTGGAGCACTTGTGTCGGCCTAGGGAGGCTGTGCCGGGCCCCCTGGAGATCTAAAGGATGACCATGAGGTCAAAAGGATGACCAGTAGTTGTGGTTCTCGCCCCGGGACTTGGGTCAGAGTATAGCCCAAGTGGAGCACTTGTGTCGGCCTAGGGAGGCTGTGCCGGGCCCCCTGGAGGTCTAAAGGATGACCAGTAGTTGTGGTTCTCGCACCGGGACTTGGGTCAGAGTACAGCCAAGTGGAGCACTTGTGTCGGTCTAGGGAGGCTGTGCCGGGCCCCCTGGAGGTCTAAAGGATGACCAGTAGTTGTGGTTCTCGCCCCGGGCCGTGGGTCTGAGTATGGCCCAAGTGGGGCACTTGCGTCGGACTGGGGAGGCTCTGCCGCGCCCCCTGGAGGTCAAAAGGATGACCAGTAGTTGTGGTTCTCACCCCGGGTCGTGGGTCCGAGTCTGGCCCGAGTAGAGCACTTTGGTCGGCTACCGGGGGGTGTGCCGTGCCCCCTGGAGCCATGGGAGTGAGCTCCAGCAGACTGGTATTTTTCGGAGAACCAGGCCCACACTCCTCAGACTTTGTGCCCAGGGACAGGCCACCAAAATCGGCCGCGGCTCGTGCACTTTGCCCCTGCGTTTCTCCCAGAACCAGAGCCGGAAAAAATCCCAAAATTGATGCCCAGAGATAGTCGACTCTGCCTGGAATAGATTGCCACCCAAACCCGCCAACTCACGCTGGTTTTCCGATGGCCTCACCTACTAACCCGAGCATGGTCATCGCTCGCACCTTCCAAAACCTCCAGGGGCGCAGGCACTTTTCATTTACTGGCCATAAGGCCGACCGCCTTAAGCGTTAAGCGATAAGCGAAAGGCTTAGTTTGGACTTAGTTTTTGGAGCGACGAGGTCGCCGTTTTGTCAATTCTGAACCGATTTTCACGCGGTTTTCGACTGCCTGCGCCTGGGGAGCCGCCCAGAAGCCCCAGGCAGTGTTCTGGGTGGACTTCCGGACCGGTCCGGACCCGGTACCGGCCGGGGGAACCGCACCACGCCTCTCGGGCGTTTCTACACCGATTTTCGCGGGGTTTTCGACTGCATAGACGGGGCCACCTGCTGCAGGGCCCGAGGGAGGGCCTTACTGAGCTGGGTCCGACGCAGGGCCCGGTTCCTGGAGCCCGCTGGGGGGGGGGGGGTTCTCTAAGGCTCACGGCGGGCTGCTGAGGGGCCGGATCGGATGCAGACAGGCGCTCCTCTGCCCAGGTCTTTGCTCCCCTGCCCCACTAGGAATGGAAGACACACTGCCAACAGCTTCTGGAGGGTGATGGGCCCTGCTGCAGACCAGGTCCGACCCAGGTTTCAGCTATCCCACCCCGCAGGGACTTAAAGACACACTGCCATCAGCTTCTGGAGGCTGCTGAGCTCTACTATAGAGCAGGTCCGACCCAGGTTTCAGCTCCTGCAGCCCACTAGGACTTAAACACACACTGCCATCAGCGTCTGGATGGTGATGGGCCCTGCTGCAGACCAGGTCCGACCCAGGTTTCAGCTATCCCACCCCGCAGGGACTTAAAGACACACTGCCATCAGCTTCTGGAGGCTGCTGAGCTCTACTATAGAGCAGGTCCGACCCAGGTTTCAGCTCCTGCAGCCCACTAGGACTTAAACACACACTGCCATCAGCGTCTGGATGGTGATGGGCCCTGCTGCAGACCAGGTCCGACCCAGGTATCAGCTCCTGCACCCCGCAGGGAATTGAAGACACACTGCCATCAGCTTCTGGAGGCTGCTGAGCTCTGCTATAGACCAGGTCCGACCCAGGTTTCAGCTCCTGCACCCCGCAGGGAACTAAACACACACTGCCATCTGCAACTGGAGGCTGCTGAGCCCTGCTGCAGACCAGGTCCGACCCAGGTTATGGCTCTCCCACCCCCCTGGGACTTAAACACACACAGCCATCAGCTTCTGGATGGTGATGGGCCCTGCTGCAGACCAGGTCCGACCCAGGTTTCAGCTCCTCAACCCCGCAGGGACTTAAACCCACACCGCCATCAGCTTCTGGAGGGTGATGGGCCCTGCTGCGGGCCAGGTCCGACCCAGGTTTCAGCTCTCCCACCCCGCAGGGACTTAAACACACACAGCCATCAGCTTCTGGGGGCTGCTGAGCCCTGCTGCAGACCAGGTCCGACCCAGGTTTCAGCTCTCCCACCCCGCAGGGTCTTTAACACACACACTGCCATCAGCTGCTGGAGGCTGCTGAGCTCCGCTATAGACCAGGTCCGACCCAGGTTTCTGCTCCTGCACCCCGCAGGGAATGAAAGACACACTGCCATCAGCTTCTGGAGGCTGCTGAGCCCTGCTGCAGACCAGGTCCGACCCAGGTATCGGCTCTCCAACCAGGCAGAGACTTAAACACACACACACACACACACACTGCCATCAGCTTCTGGGGGCTGCTGAGCTCTGCTGTAGACCGGGTCCGACCCAGGTTTCTGCTCCTCCACCCCGCAGGGACTTAAACACACACTGCCACCAGCTTCTGGAGGGTGATGGGCCCTGCTTTAGACCAGGTCTGACCCGGGATATAGCTCTCCCACCCCGCAGGGACTTAAACACTCACTGCCATCAGCTGCTGGAGGCTGCCGAGCTCTGCTGCAGACCAGGTCCCACCCAGGTTTCTGCTCCTGCACCCCGCAGGGACTTAAACACACACTGCCACCAGCTTCTGGAGGGTGATGGGCCCTGCTGTGGACCAGGTCCGACCCGGATATCAGCTCTCCCACCAGGCAGGGACTTAAACACACACTGCAATCAGCTGCTGGAGGCTGCTGAGCTCTACTATAGACCAGGTCCGACCCAGGTTTCAGCTCTCCCACCAGGCAGTGACTTAAAGACACACTGCCATCAGCTGCTGGAGGCTGCTGAGCTCTTCTATAGACCAGGTCCGACCCAGGTTTCAGCTCTCACACCAGGCAGGGACTTAAACACACACTGCCATCAGCTGCTGGAGGCTGCTGAGCTCTGCTATAGACCAGGTCCGACCCAGGTTTCAGCTCTCCCACCAGGCAGGGACTTAAAGACACACTGCCATCAGCTGCTGGAGGCTGCCGAGCCCTGCTGCAGACCATGTCCGACCCAGGTTTCAGCTCTCCCACCAGGCAGGGACTTAGAGGCACGCTGCCATCAGCTTCTGGAGGCTGCTGAGCTCTGCCATAGACCAGGTCCGACCGAGGTTTCAGCTCTCCCACCCCGCAGGGACTTAAACACACACTGCCATCAGCTGCTGGAGGCTGCTGAGCTCTGCTATAGACCAGGTCCGACCCGGGATATAGCTCTCCCACCCCGCAGGGACTTAAACACACACTGCCATCAGCTGCTGGAGGCTGCTGAGCTCTTCTATAGACCAGGTCCGACCCAGGTTTCAGCTCTCCCACCA
>NW_027223049.1:544839-552339 GCF_043380555.1 Nothobranchius furzeri
TGATGACCAGTAGTTGTGGTTCTCGCCCCGGGACTTGGGTCAGAGTATAGCCCAAGTGGAGCACTTGTGTCGGCCTAGGGAGGCTGTGCCGGGCCCCCTGGAGGTCTAAAGGATGACCATGAGGTCAAAAGGATGACCAGTAGTTGTGGTTCTCGCCCCGGGACTTGGGTCAGAGTATAGCCCAAGTGGAGCACTTGTGTCGGACTAGGGAGGCTGTGCCGTGCCCCCTGGAGGTCTAAAGGATGACCAGTAGTTGTGGTTCTCGCCCCGGGACTTGGGTCAGAGTATAGCCCAAGTGGAGCACTTGTGTCGGACTAGGGAGGCTGTGCCGTGCCCCCTGGAGGTCTAAAGGATGACCAGTAGTTGTGGTTCTCGCCCCGGGACTTGGGTCATAGTATAGCCCAAGTGGAGCACTTGGGTCGGACTAGGGAGGCTGTGTCGTGCCCCCTGGAGGTCTAAAGGATGACCAGTAGTTGTGGTTCTCGCCCCGGGACTTGGGTCAGAGAATAGCCCAAGTGGGACACTTGTGTCGGACTAGGGAGGCTCTGCCGTGCCCCCTGGAGGTCTAAAGGATGACCAGTAGTTGTGGTTCTCGCCCCGGGACTTGGGTCAGAGTATAGCCCAAGTGGAGCACTTGTGTCGGACTAGGGAGGCTGTGCCGTGCCCCCTGGAGGTCTAAAGGATGACCATTAGTTGTGGTTCTCGCCCCGGGACTTGGGTCAGAGTACAGCCCAAGTGGAGCACTTGCGTCGGACTAGGGAGGCTGTGCCGGGCCCCCTGGAGGTCTAAAGGATGACCAGTAGTTGTGGTTCTCGCCCCGGGCCGTGGGTCTGAGTATGGCCCAAGTGGGACACTTGTGTCGGACTAGGGAGGCTCTGCCGTGCCCCCTTGAGGTCTAAAGGATGACCAGTAGTTGTGGTTCTCGCCCCGGGACTTGGGTCATAGTATAGCCCAAGTGGGACACTTGTGTCGGACTAGGGAGGCTCTGCCGTGCCCCCTTGAGGTCTAAAGGATGACCATGAGGTCAAAAGGATGACCAGTAGTTGTGGTTCTCGCCCCGGGACTTGGGTCAGAGTATGGCCCAAGTGGTGCACTTGTGTCGGTCTAGGGAGGCTGTGCCGGTCCCCCTGGAGGTCTAAAGGATGACCAGTAGTTGTGGTTCTCGCCCCGGGACTTGGGTCAGAGTATAGCCCAAGTGGAGCACTTGTGTCGGACTAGGGAGGCTGTGCCGGGCCCCCTGGAGGTCTAAAGGATGACCAGTAGTTGTGGTTCTCACCCCGGGTCGTGGGTCCGAGTCTGGCCCGAGTAGAGCACTTTGGTCGGCTACCGGGGGGTGTGCCGTGCCCCCTGGAGGTCTAAAGGATGACCAGTAGTTGTGGTTCTCGCCCCGGGACTTGGGTCAGAGTATAGCCCAAGTGGAGCACTTGTGTCGGCCTAGGGAGGCTGTGCCGGGCCCCCTGGAGATCTAAAGGATGACCATGAGGTCAAAAGGATGACCAGTAGTTGTGGTTCTCGCCCCGGGACTTGGGTCAGAGTATAGCCCAAGTGGAGCACTTGTGTCGGCCTAGGGAGGCTGTGCCGGGCCCCCTGGAGGTCTAAAGGATGACCAGTAGTTGTGGTTCTCGCACCGGGACTTGGGTCAGAGTACAGCCCAAGTGGAGCACTTGTGTCGGTCTAGGGAGGCTGTGCCGGGCCCCCTGGAGGTCTAAAGGATGACCAGTAGTTGTGGTTCTCGCCCCGGGCCGTGGGTCTGAGTATGGCCCAAGTGGGGCACTTGCGTCGGACTGGGGAGGCTCTGCCGCGCCCCCTGGAGGTCAAAAGGATGACCAGTAGTTGTGGTTCTCACCCCGGGTCGTGGGTCCGAGTCTGGCCCGAGTAGAGCACTTTGGTCGGCTACCGGGGGGTGTGCCGTGCCCCCTGGAGCCATGGGAGTGAGCTCCAGCAGACTGGTATTTTTCGGAGAACCAGGCCCACACTCCTCAGACTTTGTGCCCAGGGACAGGCCACCAAAATCGGCCGCGGCTCGTGCACTTTGCCCCTGCGTTTCTCCCAGAACCAGAGCCGGAAAAATCCCAAAATTGATGCCCAGAGATAGTCGACTCTGCCTGGAATAGATTGCCACCCAAACCCGCCAACTCACGCTGGTTTTCCGATGGCCTCACCTACTAACCCGAGCATGGTCATCGCTCGCACCTTCCAAAACCTCCAGGGGCGCAGGCACTTTTCATTTACTGGCCATAAGGCCGACCGCCTTAAGCGTTAAGCGATAAGCGAAAGGCTTAGTTTGGACTTAGTTTTTGGAGCGACGAGGTCGCCGTTTTGTCAATTCTGAACCGATTTTCACGCGGTTTTCGACTGCCTGCGCCTGGGGAGCCGCCCAGAAGCCCCAGGCAGTGTTCTGGGTGGACTTCCGGACCGGTCCGGACCCGGTACCGGCCGGGGGAACCGCACCACGCCTCTCGGGCGTTTCTACACCGATTTTCGCGGGGTTTTCGACTGCATAGACGGGGCCACCTGCTGCAGGGCCCGAGGGAGGGCCTTACTGAGCTGGGTCCGACGCAGGGCCCGGTTCCTGGAGCCCGCTGGGGGGGGGGGGGGTTCTCTAAGGCTCACGGCGGGCTGCTGAGGGGCCGGATCGGATGCAGACAGGCGCTCCTCTGCCCAGGTCTTTGCTCCCCTGCCCCACTAGGAATGGAAGACACACTGCCAACAGCTTCTGGAGGGTGATGGGCCCTGCTGCAGACCAGGTCCGACCCAGGTTTCAGCTATCCCACCCCGCAGGGACTTAAAGACACACTGCCATCAGCTTCTGGAGGCTGCTGAGCTCTACTATAGAGCAGGTCCGACCCAGGTTTCAGCTCCTGCAGCCCACTAGGACTTAAACACACACTGCCATCAGCGTCTGGATGGTGATGGGCCCTGCTGCAGACCAGGTCCGACCCAGGTTTCAGCTATCCCACCCCGCAGGGACTTAAAGACACACTGCCATCAGCTTCTGGAGGCTGCTGAGCTCTACTATAGAGCAGGTCCGACCCAGGTTTCAGCTCCTGCAGCCCACTAGGACTTAAACACACACTGCCATCAGCGTCTGGATGGTGATGGGCCCTGCTGCAGACCAGGTCCGACCCAGGTATCAGCTCCTGCACCCCGCAGGGAATTGAAGACACACTGCCATCAGCTTCTGGAGGCTGCTGAGCTCTGCTATAGACCAGGTCCGACCCAGGTTTCAGCTCCTGCACCCCGCAGGGAACTAAACACACACTGCCATCTGCAACTGGAGGCTGCTGAGCCCTGCTGCAGACCAGGTCCGACCCAGGTTATGGCTCTCCCACCCCCCTGGGACTTAAACACACACAGCCATCAGCTTCTGGATGGTGATGGGCCCTGCTGCAGACCAGGTCCGACCCAGGTTTCAGCTCCTCAACCCCGCAGGGACTTAAACCCACACCGCCATCAGCTTCTGGAGGGTGATGGGCCCTGCTGCGGGCCAGGTCCGACCCAGGTTTCAGCTCTCCCACCCCGCAGGGACTTAAACACACACAGCCATCAGCTTCTGGGGGCTGCTGAGCCCTGCTGCAGACCAGGTCCGACCCAGGTTTCAGCTCTCCCACCCCGCAGGGTCTTTAACACACACACTGCCATCAGCTGCTGGAGGCTGCTGAGCTCCGCTATAGACCAGGTCCGACCCAGGTTTCTGCTCCTGCACCCCGCAGGGAATGAAAGACACACTGCCATCAGCTTCTGGAGGCTGCTGAGCCCTGCTGCAGACCAGGTCCGACCCAGGTATCGGCTCTCCAACCAGGCAGAGACTTAAACACACACACACACACACACACTGCCATCAGCTTCTGGGGGCTGCTGAGCTCTGCTGTAGACCGGGTCCGACCCAGGTTTCTGCTCCTCCACCCCGCAGGGACTTAAACACACACTGCCACCAGCTTCTGGAGGGTGATGGGCCCTGCTTTAGACCAGGTCTGACCCGGGATATAGCTCTCCCACCCCGCAGGGACTTAAACACTCACTGCCATCAGCTGCTGGAGGCTGCCGAGCTCTGCTGCAGACCAGGTCCCACCCAGGTTTCTGCTCCTGCACCCCGCAGGGACTTAAACACACACTGCCACCAGCTTCTGGAGGGTGATGGGCCCTGCTGTGGACCAGGTCCGACCCGGATATCAGCTCTCCCACCAGGCAGGGACTTAAACACACACTGCAATCAGCTGCTGGAGGCTGCTGAGCTCTACTATAGACCAGGTCCGACCCAGGTTTCAGCTCTCCCACCAGGCAGTGACTTAAAGACACACTGCCATCAGCTGCTGGAGGCTGCTGAGCTCTTCTATAGACCAGGTCCGACCCAGGTTTCAGCTCTCACACCAGGCAGGGACTTAAACACACACTGCCATCAGCTGCTGGAGGCTGCTGAGCTCTGCTATAGACCAGGTCCGACCCAGGTTTCAGCTCTCCCACCAGGCAGGGACTTAAAGACACACTGCCATCAGCTGCTGGAGGCTGCCGAGCCCTGCTGCAGACCATGTCCGACCCAGGTTTCAGCTCTCCCACCAGGCAGGGACTTAGAGGCACGCTGCCATCAGCTTCTGGAGGCTGCTGAGCTCTGCCATAGACCAGGTCCGACCGAGGTTTCAGCTCTCCCACCCCGCAGGGACTTAAACACACACTGCCATCAGCTGCTGGAGGCTGCTGAGCTCTGCTATAGACCAGGTCCGACCCGGGATATAGCTCTCCCACCCCGCAGGGACTTAAACACACACTGCCATCAGCTGCTGGAGGCTGCTGAGCTCTTCTATAGACCAGGTCCGACCCAGGTTTCAGCTCTCCCACCCCGCAGGGACTTGAACACACACTGCCATCAGCTTCTGGAGGCTGCTGAGCTCTGCTATAGACCAGGTCCGACCCAGGTTTCTGCTCCTCCACCCCGCAGGGAATTAAAGACACACTGCCATCAGCTTCTGGATGGTGATGGGCCCTGCTGCAGACCAAGTCCGACCCGGGTTACAGCTCTCCCACCAGGCAGGGAATTAAACACACACTGCCATCAGCTGCTGGAGGCTGCTGAGCTCCGCTATAGACCAGGTCCGACCCGGGTTCCTGCTCCTGCACCCCGCAGGGACCAAAACACACACACTGCCATCAGCTTCTGGAGGCTGCTGAGCTCTTCTATAGACCAGGTCCGACCCAGGTTTCAGCTCTCCCACCAGGCAGGGACTTAAACACACACTGCCATCACCTTCTGCTGGCTGCTGAGCTCTGCTGCAGACCAGGTCCGACCCAGGTTTCAGCTCCTGCACCCCGCAGGGAACTAAACACACACTGCCGTCACCTTCTGCTGGCTGCTGAGCCCTGCTGCAGACCAGGTCCGACCCAGGTTTCAGCTCCTGCACCCCGCAGTGGATTAAAGACACACTGCCATCAGGTTCTGGAGGCTGCTGAGCTCTGCTGCAGACCAGGTCCGACCCAGGTTATGGCTCTCCCACCCCGCAGGGACTTAAACACACACCGCCGTCAGCTTCTGGATGGTGATGGGCCCTGCTGCAGACCAGGTCCGACCCACGTTTCAGCTCTCCCACCCCGCAGGGGATGAAACACACACTGCCATCAGCTTCTGGAGGCTGCTGAGCTCTGCTAAAGACCAGGTCCGACCCAGCTTTCAGCTCTCCCACCAGGCAGGGAGTTAAAGACACACTGTCATCGGCTTCTGGAGGGTGCTGAGCCCTGCTGCACACCAAGTCTGACCCAGGTTTCAGCTCATCCACCCCGCAGGGACCTAAACACACACTGCCATCAGCTTCTGAGTGGTAATGGGCCCTGCTGCAGACCAGGTCCGACCCAGGTTTCAGCTCCTCCACCCCGCCATCACCAGCTGGAGGCTGGCTGCTGCTCCTGCACCCTGCCATCAGCTGCTGGAGGCTTCTGTTCCTCCACCCCGCCATCAGCAGCTGGAGGCTGGCTGCTGGAGGCTGGCTGCTGCTCCTCCACCCCGCCATCACCAGCTGGAGGCTGGTTGCAGCTCCTGCACCCCGCCATCAGCTGCTGGAGGCTGCCTGCAGCCCCTGCACCCCGCCATCAGCTGCTGGAGGCTGGCTGCAGCTCCTGCACACCGCCATCAGCTGCTGGAGGCTGCCTGCAGCTCCTGCACCCCGCCATCAGCTGCTGGAGGCTGGCTGCTGCTCCTGCACCCCGCCAGCAGCTGCTGGAGGCTGGCTGCTGCTCCTCCACCCAACCATCAGCTGCTGGACGCTGGCTGCTGCTCCTGCACCCCGCCATCAGCTGCTGGAGGCTGGCTGCTGCTCCTCCACCACCCAACCATCAGCTGCTGGACGCTGGCTGCAGCTCCTCCACCCCGCCATCAGCTGCTGGTGGCTGGCTGCAGCTCCTTCACCCCGCCATCAGCTGCTGGTGGCTGGCTGCAGCTCCTTCACCCCGCCATCACCAGCTGGAGGCTGGCTGCTGCTCCTGCACCCCGCCATCAGCTGCTGGAGGCTGCCTGCAGCTCCTGCGCCCCGCCATCAGCTGCTGGAGGCTGGCTGCTGCTCCTGCACCCTGCCATCAGCTGTTCGAGGCTGGCTGCAGCTCCTCCACCCCACCATCACCAGCTGGAGGCTGGTTGCAGCTCCTGCACCCCGTCATCAGCAGCTGGAGGCTGCCTGCTGCTCCTGCACCCCGCCATCAGCTGCTGGAGGCTGCCTGCAGCTCCTGCACCCCGCCATCATTTGCTGGAGGCTGGCTGCAGCTCCTGCAACCCGCCATCAGCTGCTGGAGGCTGGCTGCTGCTCCTCCACCCCACCATGACCTGCTGGAGGCTGGCTGCAGCTCCTTCACACCGCCATCAGCTGATGGATGCTGGCTGAACGCTGGAGGCTGGCTGCTGCTCCCACACACCGCCATCAGCTCCTGGAGGCTGGCTGGCTGCTGGAGGCTGTCTGCTGCTGCTCCTCCACCCCGCCATCACCAGCTGGAGGCTGGCTGCTGGAGGCTGGCTGCAGCTCCTGCACCCCACCATCAGCTGCTGGAGGCTGGCTTCTGCTCCTCCACCCCGCCATCAGCTGCTGGGGGCTGGCTGCTGGAGGCTGGCTGCAGCTCCTCCACCCCGCCATCACCAGCTGGAGGCTGGTTGCAGCTCCTGCACCCCGCCATCAGCTGCTGGAGGCTGCCTGCTGCTCCTGCACCCCGCCATCAGCTGCTGGAGGCTGCCTGCACCTCCTGCACCCCGCCATCAGCTGCTGGAGGCTGGCTTCTGCTCCTCCACCCCGCCATCAGCTGATGGAGGCTGCCTGCTTCTCCACCCCGCCATCACTAGCTGGAGGCTGGCTGCTGGAGGCTGGCTGCAGCTCCTCCACCCCGCCATCAGCTGCTGGAGGCTGCCTGCAGCTCCTGCACCCCGCCATCACCAGCTGGAGGCTGGCTTCTGCTCCTCCACCCCGCCATCAGCTGATGGAGGCTGCCTGCTTCTCCACCCCGCCATCACTAGCTGGAGGCTGGCTGCTG
>NW_027223049.1:564839-572339 GCF_043380555.1 Nothobranchius furzeri
CAAAAGGATGACCAGTAGTTGTGGTTCTCGCCCCGGGACTTGGGTCAGAGTATAGCCCAAGTGGAGCACTTGTGTCGGACTAGGGAGGCTGTGCCGTGCCCCCTGGAGGTCTAAAGGATGACCAGTAGTTGTGGTTCTCGCCCCGGGACTTGGGTCAGAGTATAGCCCAAGTGGAGCACTTGTGTCGGACTAGGGAGGCTGTGCCGTGCCCCCTGGAGGTCTAAAGGATGACCAGTAGTTGTGGTTCTCGCCCCGGGACTTGGGTCATAGTATAGCCCAAGTGGAGCACTTGGGTCGGACTAGGGAGGCTGTGTCGTGCCCCCTGGAGGTCTAAAGGATGACCAGTAGTTGTGGTTCTCGCCCCGGGACTTGGGTCAGAGAATAGCCCAAGTGGGACACTTGTGTCGGACTAGGGAGGCTCTGCCGTGCCCCCTGGAGGTCTAAAGGATGACCAGTAGTTGTGGTTCTCGCCCCGGGACTTGGGTCAGAGTATAGCCCAAGTGGAGCACTTGTGTCGGACTAGGGAGGCTGTGCCGTGCCCCCTGGAGGTCTAAAGGATGACCATTAGTTGTGGTTCTCGCCCCGGGACTTGGGTCAGAGTACAGCCCAAGTGGAGCACTTGCGTCGGACTAGGGAGGCTGTGCCGGGCCCCCTGGAGGTCTAAAGGATGACCAGTAGTTGTGGTTCTCGCCCCGGGCCGTGGGTCTGAGTATGGCCCAAGTGGGACACTTGTGTCGGACTAGGGAGGCTCTGCCGTGCCCCCTTGAGGTCTAAAGGATGACCAGTAGTTGTGGTTCTCGCCCCGGGACTTGGGTCATAGTATAGCCCAAGTGGGACACTTGTGTCGGACTAGGGAGGCTCTGCCGTGCCCCCTTGAGGTCTAAAGGATGACCATGAGGTCAAAAGGATGACCAGTAGTTGTGGTTCTCGCCCCGGGACTTGGGTCAGAGTATGGCCCAAGTGGTGCACTTGTGTCGGTCTAGGGAGGCTGTGCCGGTCCCCCTGGAGGTCTAAAGGATGACCAGTAGTTGTGGTTCTCGCCCCGGGACTTGGGTCAGAGTATAGCCCAAGTGGAGCACTTGTGTCGGACTAGGGAGGCTGTGCCTGGCCCCCTGGAGGTCTAAAGGATGACCAGTAGTTGTGGTTCTCACCCCGGGTCGTGGGTCCGAGTCTGGCCCGAGTAGAGCACTTTGGTCGGCTACCGGGGGGTGTGCCGTGCCCCCTGGAGGTCTAAAGGATGACCAGTAGTTGTGGTTCTCGCCCCGGGACTTGGGTCAGAGTATAGCCCAAGTGGAGCACTTGTGTCGGCCTAGGGAGGCTGTGCCGGGCCCCCTGGAGATCTAAAGGATGACCATGAGGTCAAAAGGATGACCAGTAGTTGTGGTTCTCGCCCCGGGACTTGGGTCAGAGTATAGCCCAAGTGGAGCACTTGTGTCGGCCTAGGGAGGCTGTGCCGGGCCCCCTGGAGGTCTAAAGGATGACCAGTAGTTGTGGTTCTCGCACCGGGACTTGGGTCAGAGTACAGCCCAAGTGGAGCACTTGTGTCGGTCTAGGGAGGCTGTGCCGGGCCCCCTGGAGGTCTAAAGGATGACCAGTAGTTGTGGTTCTCGCCCCGGGCCGTGGGTCTGAGTATGGCCCAAGTGGGGCACTTGCGTCGGACTGGGGAGGCTCTGCCGCGCCCCCTGGAGGTCAAAAGGATGACCAGTAGTTGTGGTTCTCACCCCGGGTCGTGGGTCCGAGTCTGGCCCGAGTAGAGCACTTTGGTCGGCTACCGGGGGGTGTGCCGTGCCCCCTGGAGCCATGGGAGTGAGCTCCAGCAGACTGGTATTTTTCGGAGAACCAGGCCCACACTCCTCAGACTTTGTGCCCAGGGACAGGCCACCAAAATCGGCCGCGGCTCGTGCACTTTGCCCCTGCGTTTCTCCCAGAACCAGAGCCGGAAAAATCCCAAAATTGATGCCCAGAGATAGTCGACTCTGCCTGGAATAGATTGCCACCCAAACCCGCCAACTCACGCTGGTTTTCCGATGGCCTCACCTACTAACCCGAGCATGGTCATCGCTCGCACCTTCCAAAACCTCCAGGGGCGCAGGCACTTTTCATTTACTGGCCATAAGGCCGACCGCCTTAAGCGTTAAGCGATAAGCGAAAGGCTTAGTTTGGACTTAGTTTTTGGAGCGACGAGGTCGCCGTTTTGTCAATTCTGAACCGATTTTCACGCGGTTTTCGACTGCCTGCGCCTGGGGAGCCGCCCAGAAGCCCCAGGCAGTGTTCTGGGTGGACTTCCGGACCGGTCCGGACCCGGTACCGGCCGGGGGAACCGCACCACGCCTCTCGGGCGTTTCTACACCGATTTTCGCGGGGTTTTCGACTGCATAGACGGGGCCACCTGCTGCAGGGCCCGAGGGAGGGCCTTACTGAGCTGGGTCCGACGCAGGGCCCGGTTCCTGGAGCCCGCTGGGGGGGGGGGGGGGTTCTCTAAGGCTCACGGCGGGCTGCTGAGGGGCCGGATCGGATGCAGACAGGCGCTCCTCTGCCCAGGTCTTTGCTCCCCTGCCCCACTAGGAATGGAAGACACACTGCCAACAGCTTCTGGAGGGTGATGGGCCCTGCTGCAGACCAGGTCCGACCCAGGTTTCAGCTATCCCACCCCGCAGGGACTTAAAGACACACTGCCATCAGCTTCTGGAGGCTGCTGAGCTCTACTATAGAGCAGGTCCGACCCAGGTTTCAGCTCCTGCAGCCCACTAGGACTTAAACACACACTGCCATCAGCGTCTGGATGGTGATGGGCCCTGCTGCAGACCAGGTCCGACCCAGGTTTCAGCTATCCCACCCCGCAGGGACTTAAAGACACACTGCCATCAGCTTCTGGAGGCTGCTGAGCTCTACTATAGAGCAGGTCCGACCCAGGTTTCAGCTCCTGCAGCCCACTAGGACTTAAACACACACTGCCATCAGCGTCTGGATGGTGATGGGCCCTGCTGCAGACCAGGTCCGACCCAGGTATCAGCTCCTGCACCCCGCAGGGAATTGAAGACACACTGCCATCAGCTTCTGGAGGCTGCTGAGCTCTGCTATAGACCAGGTCCGACCCAGGTTTCAGCTCCTGCACCCCGCAGGGAACTAAACACACACTGCCATCTGCAACTGGAGGCTGCTGAGCCCTGCTGCAGACCAGGTCCGACCCAGGTTATGGCTCTCCCACCCCCCTGGGACTTAAACACACACAGCCATCAGCTTCTGGATGGTGATGGGCCCTGCTGCAGACCAGGTCCGACCCAGGTTTCAGCTCCTCAACCCCGCAGGGACTTAAACCCACACCGCCATCAGCTTCTGGAGGGTGATGGGCCCTGCTGCGGGCCAGGTCCGACCCAGGTTTCAGCTCTCCCACCCCGCAGGGACTTAAACACACACAGCCATCAGCTTCTGGGGGCTGCTGAGCCCTGCTGCAGACCAGGTCCGACCCAGGTTTCAGCTCTCCCACCCCGCAGGGTCTTTAACACACACACTGCCATCAGCTGCTGGAGGCTGCTGAGCTCCGCTATAGACCAGGTCCGACCCAGGTTTCTGCTCCTGCACCCCGCAGGGAATGAAAGACACACTGCCATCAGCTTCTGGAGGCTGCTGAGCCCTGCTGCAGACCAGGTCCGACCCAGGTATCGGCTCTCCAACCAGGCAGAGACTTAAACACACACACACACACACACACTGCCATCAGCTTCTGGGGGCTGCTGAGCTCTGCTGTAGACCGGGTCCGACCCAGGTTTCTGCTCCTCCACCCCGCAGGGACTTAAACACACACTGCCACCAGCTTCTGGAGGGTGATGGGCCCTGCTTTAGACCAGGTCTGACCCGGGATATAGCTCTCCCACCCCGCAGGGACTTAAACACTCACTGCCATCAGCTGCTGGAGGCTGCCGAGCTCTGCTGCAGACCAGGTCCCACCCAGGTTTCTGCTCCTGCACCCCGCAGGGACTTAAACACACACTGCCACCAGCTTCTGGAGGGTGATGGGCCCTGCTGTGGACCAGGTCCGACCCGGATATCAGCTCTCCCACCAGGCAGGGACTTAAACACACACTGCAATCAGCTGCTGGAGGCTGCTGAGCTCTACTATAGACCAGGTCCGACCCAGGTTTCAGCTCTCCCACCAGGCAGTGACTTAAAGACACACTGCCATCAGCTGCTGGAGGCTGCTGAGCTCTTCTATAGACCAGGTCCGACCCAGGTTTCAGCTCTCACACCAGGCAGGGACTTAAACACACACTGCCATCAGCTGCTGGAGGCTGCTGAGCTCTGCTATAGACCAGGTCCGACCCAGGTTTCAGCTCTCCCACCAGGCAGGGACTTAAAGACACACTGCCATCAGCTGCTGGAGGCTGCCGAGCCCTGCTGCAGACCATGTCCGACCCAGGTTTCAGCTCTCCCACCAGGCAGGGACTTAGAGGCACGCTGCCATCAGCTTCTGGAGGCTGCTGAGCTCTGCCATAGACCAGGTCCGACCGAGGTTTCAGCTCTCCCACCCCGCAGGGACTTAAACACACACTGCCATCAGCTGCTGGAGGCTGCTGAGCTCTGCTATAGACCAGGTCCGACCCGGGATATAGCTCTCCCACCCCGCAGGGACTTAAACACACACTGCCATCAGCTGCTGGAGGCTGCTGAGCTCTTCTATAGACCAGGTCCGACCCAGGTTTCAGCTCTCCCACCCCGCAGGGACTTGAACACACACTGCCATCAGCTTCTGGAGGCTGCTGAGCTCTGCTATAGACCAGGTCCGACCCAGGTTTCTGCTCCTCCACCCCGCAGGGAATTAAAGACACACTGCCATCAGCTTCTGGATGGTGATGGGCCCTGCTGCAGACCAAGTCCGACCCGGGTTACAGCTCTCCCACCAGGCAGGGAATTAAACACACACTGCCATCAGCTGCTGGAGGCTGCTGAGCTCCGCTATAGACCAGGTCCGACCCGGGTTCCTGCTCCTGCACCCCGCAGGGACCAAAACACACACACTGCCATCAGCTTCTGGAGGCTGCTGAGCTCTTCTATAGACCAGGTCCGACCCAGGTTTCAGCTCTCCCACCAGGCAGGGACTTAAACACACACTGCCATCACCTTCTGCTGGCTGCTGAGCTCTGCTGCAGACCAGGTCCGACCCAGGTTTCAGCTCCTGCACCCCGCAGGGAACTAAACACACACTGCCGTCACCTTCTGCTGGCTGCTGAGCCCTGCTGCAGACCAGGTCCGACCCAGGTTTCAGCTCCTGCACCCCGCAGTGGATTAAAGACACACTGCCATCAGGTTCTGGAGGCTGCTGAGCTCTGCTGCAGACCAGGTCCGACCCAGGTTATGGCTCTCCCACCCCGCAGGGACTTAAACACACACCGCCGTCAGCTTCTGGATGGTGATGGGCCCTGCTGCAGACCAGGTCCGACCCACGTTTCAGCTCTCCCACCCCGCAGGGGATGAAACACACACTGCCATCAGCTTCTGGAGGCTGCTGAGCTCTGCTAAAGACCAGGTCCGACCCAGCTTTCAGCTCTCCCACCAGGCAGGGAGTTAAAGACACACTGTCATCGGCTTCTGGAGGGTGCTGAGCCCTGCTGCACACCAAGTCTGACCCAGGTTTCAGCTCATCCACCCCGCAGGGACCTAAACACACACTGCCATCAGCTTCTGAGTGGTAATGGGCCCTGCTGCAGACCAGGTCCGACCCAGGTTTCAGCTCCTCCACCCCGCCATCACCAGCTGGAGGCTGGCTGCTGCTCCTGCACCCTGCCATCAGCTGCTGGAGGCTTCTGTTCCTCCACCCCGCCATCAGCAGCTGGAGGCTGGCTGCTGGAGGCTGGCTGCTGCTCCTCCACCCCGCCATCACCAGCTGGAGGCTGGTTGCAGCTCCTGCACCCCGCCATCAGCTGCTGGAGGCTGCCTGCAGCCCCTGCACCCCGCCATCAGCTGCTGGAGGCTGGCTGCAGCTCCTGCACACCGCCATCAGCTGCTGGAGGCTGCCTGCAGCTCCTGCACCCCGCCATCAGCTGCTGGAGGCTGGCTGCTGCTCCTGCACCCCGCCAGCAGCTGCTGGAGGCTGGCTGCTGCTCCTCCACCCAACCATCAGCTGCTGGACGCTGGCTGCTGCTCCTGCACCCCGCCATCAGCTGCTGGAGGCTGGCTGCTGCTCCTCCACCACCCAACCATCAGCTGCTGGACGCTGGCTGCAGCTCCTCCACCCCGCCATCAGCTGCTGGTGGCTGGCTGCAGCTCCTTCACCCCGCCATCAGCTGCTGGTGGCTGGCTGCAGCTCCTTCACCCCGCCATCACCAGCTGGAGGCTGGCTGCTGCTCCTGCACCCCGCCATCAGCTGCTGGAGGCTGCCTGCAGCTCCTGCGCCCCGCCATCAGCTGCTGGAGGCTGGCTGCTGCTCCTGCACCCTGCCATCAGCTGTTCGAGGCTGGCTGCAGCTCCTCCACCCCACCATCACCAGCTGGAGGCTGGTTGCAGCTCCTGCACCCCGTCATCAGCAGCTGGAGGCTGCCTGCTGCTCCTGCACCCCGCCATCAGCTGCTGGAGGCTGCCTGCAGCTCCTGCACCCCGCCATCATTTGCTGGAGGCTGGCTGCAGCTCCTGCAACCCGCCATCAGCTGCTGGAGGCTGGCTGCTGCTCCTCCACCCCACCATGACCTGCTGGAGGCTGGCTGCAGCTCCTTCACACCGCCATCAGCTGATGGATGCTGGCTGAACGCTGGAGGCTGGCTGCTGCTCCCACACACCGCCATCAGCTCCTGGAGGCTGGCTGGCTGCTGGAGGCTGTCTGCTGCTGCTCCTCCACCCCGCCATCACCAGCTGGAGGCTGGCTGCTGGAGGCTGGCTGCAGCTCCTGCACCCCACCATCAGCTGCTGGAGGCTGGCTTCTGCTCCTCCACCCCGCCATCAGCTGCTGGGGGCTGGCTGCTGGAGGCTGGCTGCAGCTCCTCCACCCCGCCATCACCAGCTGGAGGCTGGTTGCAGCTCCTGCACCCCGCCATCAGCTGCTGGAGGCTGCCTGCTGCTCCTGCACCCCGCCATCAGCTGCTGGAGGCTGCCTGCACCTCCTGCACCCCGCCATCAGCTGCTGGAGGCTGGCTTCTGCTCCTCCACCCCGCCATCAGCTGATGGAGGCTGCCTGCTTCTCCACCCCGCCATCACTAGCTGGAGGCTGGCTGCTGGAGGCTGGCTGCAGCTCCTCCACCCCGCCATCAGCTGCTGGAGGCTGCCTGCAGCTCCTGCACCCCGCCATCACCAGCTGGAGGCTGGCTTCTGCTCCTCCACCCCGCCATCAGCTGATGGAGGCTGCCTGCTTCTCCACCCCGCCATCACTAGCTGGAGGCTGGCTGCTGGAGGCTGGCTGCAGCTCCTCCACCCCGCCATCAGCTGCTGGAGGCTGGCTGCTGCTCCTGCACCCCGCCATCAGCTGCTGGAGGCTGGCTGCTGCTCCTCCACCCAACCATCAGCTGCTGGACG
>NW_027223049.1:584839-588127 GCF_043380555.1 Nothobranchius furzeri
GTAGTTGTGGTTCTCGCCCCGGGACTTGGGTCAGAGTATAGCCCAAGTGGAGCACTTGTGTCGGACTAGGGAGGCTGTGCCGTGCCCCCTGGAGGTCTAAAGGATGACCAGTAGTTGTGGTTCTCGCCCCGGGACTTGGGTCATAGTATAGCCCAAGTGGAGCACTTGGGTCGGACTAGGGAGGCTGTGTCGTGCCCCCTGGAGGTCTAAAGGATGACCAGTAGTTGTGGTTCTCGCCCCGGGACTTGGGTCAGAGAATAGCCCAAGTGGGACACTTGTGTCGGACTAGGGAGGCTCTGCCGTGCCCCCTGGAGGTCTAAAGGATGACCAGTAGTTGTGGTTCTCGCCCCGGGACTTGGGTCAGAGTATAGCCCAAGTGGAGCACTTGTGTCGGACTAGGGAGGCTGTGCCGTGCCCCCTGGAGGTCTAAAGGATGACCATTAGTTGTGGTTCTCGCCCCGGGACTTGGGTCAGAGTACAGCCCAAGTGGAGCACTTGCGTCGGACTAGGGAGGCTGTGCCGGGCCCCCTGGAGGTCTAAAGGATGACCAGTAGTTGTGGTTCTCGCCCCGGGCCGTGGGTCTGAGTATGGCCCAAGTGGGACACTTGTGTCGGACTAGGGAGGCTCTGCCGTGCCCCCTTGAGGTCTAAAGGATGACCAGTAGTTGTGGTTCTCGCCCCGGGACTTGGGTCATAGTATAGCCCAAGTGGGACACTTGTGTCGGACTAGGGAGGCTCTGCCGTGCCCCCTTGAGGTCTAAAGGATGACCATGAGGTCAAAAGGATGACCAGTAGTTGTGGTTCTCGCCCCGGGACTTGGGTCAGAGTATGGCCCAAGTGGTGCACTTGTGTCGGTCTAGGGAGGCTGTGCCGGTCCCCCTGGAGGTCTAAAGGATGACCAGTAGTTGTGGTTCTCGCCCCGGGACTTGGGTCAGAGTATAGCCCAAGTGGAGCACTTGTGTCGGACTAGGGAGGCTGTGCCGGGCCCCCTGGAGGTCTAAAGGATGACCAGTAGTTGTGGTTCTCACCCCGGGTCGTGGGTCCGAGTCTGGCCCGAGTAGAGCACTTTGGTCGGCTACCGGGGGGTGTGCCGTGCCCCCTGGAGGTCTAAAGGATGACCAGTAGTTGTGGTTCTCGCCCCGGGACTTGGGTCAGAGTATAGCCCAAGTGGAGCACTTGTGTCGGCCTAGGGAGGCTGTGCCGGGCCCCCTGGAGATCTAAAGGATGACCATGAGGTCAAAAGGATGACCAGTAGTTGTGGTTCTCGCCCCGGGACTTGGGTCAGAGTATAGCCCAAGTGGAGCACTTGTGTCGGCCTAGGGAGGCTGTGCCGGGCCCCCTGGAGGTCTAAAGGATGACCAGTAGTTGTGGTTCTCGCACCGGGACTTGGGTCAGAGTACAGCCCAAGTGGAGCACTTGTGTCGGTCTAGGGAGGCTGTGCCGGGCCCCCTGGAGGTCTAAAGGATGACCAGTAGTTGTGGTTCTCGCCCCGGGCCGTGGGTCTGAGTATGGCCCAAGTGGGGCACTTGCGTCGGACTGGGGAGGCTCTGCCGCGCCCCCTGGAGGTCAAAAGGATGACCAGTAGTTGTGGTTCTCACCCCGGGTCGTGGGTCCGAGTCTGGCCCGAGTAGAGCACTTTGGTCGGCTACCGGGGGGTGTGCCGTGCCCCCTGGAGCCATGGGAGTGAGCTCCAGCAGACTGGTATTTTTCGGAGAACCAGGCCCACACTCCTCAGACTTTGTGCCCAGGGACAGGCCACCAAAATCGGCCGCGGCTCGTGCACTTTGCCCTGCGTTTCTCCCAGAACCAGAGCCGGAAAAATCCCAAAATTGATGCCCAGAGATAGTCGACTCTGCCTGGAATAGATTGCCACCCAAACCCGCCAACTCACGCTGGTTTTCCGATGGCCTCACCTACTAACCCGAGCATGGTCATCGCTCGCACCTTCCAAAACCTCCAGGGGCGCAGGCACTTTTCATTTACTGGCCATAAGGCCGACCGCCTTAAGCGTTAAGCGATAAGCGAAAGGCTTAGTTTGGACTTAGTTTTTGGAGCGACGAGGTCGCCGTTTTGTCAATTCTGAACCGATTTTCACGCGGTTTTCGACTGCCTGCGCCTGGGGAGCCGCCCAGAAGCCCCAGGCAGTGTTCTGGGTGGACTTCCGGACCGGTCCGGACCCGGTACCGGCCGGGGGAACCGCACCACGCCTCTCGGGCGTTTCTACACCGATTTTCGCGGGGTTTTCGACTGCATAGACGGGGCCACCTGCTGCAGGGCCCGAGGGAGGGCCTTACTGAGCTGGGTCCGACGCAGGGCCCGGTTCCTGGAGCCCGCTGGGGGGGGGGGGGGGTTCTCTAAGGCTCACGGCGGGCTGCTGAGGGGCCGGATCGGATGCAGACAGGCGCTCCTCTGCCCAGGTCTTTGCTCCCCTGCCCCACTAGGAATGGAAGACACACTGCCAACAGCTTCTGGAGGGTGATGGGCCCTGCTGCAGACCAGGTCCGACCCAGGTTTCAGCTATCCCACCCCGCAGGGACTTAAAGACACACTGCCATCAGCTTCTGGAGGCTGCTGAGCTCTACTATAGAGCAGGTCCGACCCAGGTTTCAGCTCCTGCAGCCCACTAGGACTTAAACACACACTGCCATCAGCGTCTGGATGGTGATGGGCCCTGCTGCAGACCAGGTCCGACCCAGGTTTCAGCTATCCCACCCCGCAGGGACTTAAAGACACACTGCCATCAGCTTCTGGAGGCTGCTGAGCTCTACTATAGAGCAGGTCCGACCCAGGTTTCAGCTCCTGCAGCCCACTAGACTTAAACACACACTGCCATCAGCGTCTGGATGGTGATGGGCCCTGCTGCAGACCAGGTCCGACCCAGGTATCAGCTCCTGCACCCCGCAGGGAATTGAAGACACACTGCCATCAGCTTCTGGAGGCTGCTGAGCTCTGCTATAGACCAGGTCCGACCCAGGTTTCAGCTCCTGCACCCCGCAGGGAACTAAACACACACTGCCATCTGCAACTGGAGGCTGCTGAGCCCTGCTGCAGACCAGGTCCGACCCAGGTTATGGCTCTCCCACCCCCCTGGGACTTAAACACACACAGCCATCAGCTTCTGGATGGTGATGGGCCCTGCTGCAGACCAGGTCCGACCCAGGTTTCAGCTCCTCAACCCCGCAGGGACTTAAACCCACACCGCCATCAGCTTCTGGAGGGTGATGGGCCCTGCTGCGGGCCAGGTCCGACCCAGGTTTCAGCTCTCCCACCCCGCAGGGACTTAAACACA
>NW_027223049.1:588327-590827 GCF_043380555.1 Nothobranchius furzeri
TAGCTCGGCAGCCTCCAGCAGCTGATGGCAGTGAGTGTTTAAGTCCCTGCGGGGTGGGAGAGCTATATCCCGGGTCAGACCTGGTCTAAAGCAGGGCCCATCACCCTCCAGAAGCTGGTGGCAGTGTGTGTTTAAGTCCCTGCGGGGTGGAGGAGCAGAAACCTGGGTCGGACCCGGTCTACAGCAGAGCTCAGCAGCCCCCAGAAGCTGATGGCAGTGTGTGTGTGTGTGTGTGTGTTTAAGTCTCTGCCTGGTTGGAGAGCCGATACCTGGGTCGGACCTGGTCTGCAGCAGGGCTCAGCAGCCTCCAGAAGCTGATGGCAGTGTGTCTTTCATTCCCTGCGGGGTGCAGGAGCAGAAACCTGGGTCGGACCTGGTCTATAGCGGAGCTCAGCAGCCTCCAGCAGCTGATGGCAGTGTGTGTGTTAAAGACCCTGCGGGGTGGGAGAGCTGAAACCTGGGTCGGACCTGGTCTGCAGCAGGGCTCAGCAGCCCCCAGAAGCTGATGGCTGTGTGTGTTTAAGTCCCTGCGGGGTGGGAGAGCTGAAACCTGGGTCGGACCTGGCCCGCAGCAGGGCCCATCACCCTCCAGAAGCTGATGGCGGTGTGGGTTTAAGTCCCTGCGGGGTTGAGGAGCTGAAACCTGGGTCGGACCTGGTCTGCAGCAGGGCCCATCACCATCCAGAAGCTGATGGCTGTGTGTGTTTAAGTCCCAGGGGGGTGGGAGAGCCATAACCTGGGTCGGACCTGGTCTGCAGCAGGGCTCAGCAGCCTCCAGTTGCAGATGGCAGTGTGTGTTTAGTTCCCTGCGGGGTGCAGGAGCTGAAACCTGGGTCGGACCTGGTCTATAGCAGAGCTCAGCAGCCTCCAGAAGCTGATGGCAGTGTGTCTTCAATTCCCTGCGGGGTGCAGGAGCTGATACCTGGGTCGGACCTGGTCTGCAGCAGGGCCCATCACCATCCAGACGCTGATGGCAGTGTGTGTTTAAGTCCTAGTGGGCTGCAGGAGCTGAAACCTGGGTCGGACCTGCTCTATAGTAGAGCTCAGCAGCCTCCAGAAGCTGATGGCAGTGTGTCTTTAAGTCCCTGCGGGGTGGGATAGCTGAAACCTGGGTCGGACCTGGTCTGCAGCAGGGCCCATCACCATCCAGACGCTGATGGCAGTGTGTGTTTAAGTCCTAGTGGGCTGCAGGAGCTGAAACCTGGGTCGGACCTGCTCTATAGTAGAGCTCAGCAGCCTCCAGAAGCTGATGGCAGTGTGTCTTTAAGTCCCTGCGGGGTGGGATAGCTGAAACCTGGGTCGGACCTGGTCTGCAGCAGGGCCCATCACCCTCCAGAAGCTGTTGGCAGTGTGTCTTCCATTCCTAGTGGGGCAGGGGAGCAAAGACCTGGGCAGAGGAGCGCCTGTCTGCATCCGATCCGGCCCCTCAGCAGCCCGCCGTGAGCCTTAGAGAACCCCCCCCCCCCCCAGCGGGCTCCAGGAACCGGGCCCTGCGTCGGACCCAGCTCAGTAAGGCCCTCCCTCGGGCCCTGCAGCAGGTGGCCCCGTCTATGCAGTCGAAAACCCCGCGAAAATCGGTGTAGAAACGCCCGAGAGGCGTGGTGCGGTTCCCCCGGCCGGTACCGGGTCCGGACCGGTCCGGAAGTCCACCCAGAACACTGCCTGGGGCTTCTGGGCGGCTCCCCAGGCGCAGGCAGTCGAAAACCGCGTGAAAATCGGTTCAGAATTGACAAAACGGCGACCTCGTCGCTCCAAAAACTAAGTCCAAACTAAGCCTTTCGCTTATCGCTTAACGCTTAAGGCGGTCGGCCTTATGGCCAGTAATGAAAAGTGCCTGCGCCCCTGGAGGTTTTGGAAGGTGCGAGCGATGACCATGCTCGGGTTAGTAGGTGAGGCCATCGGAAAACCAGCGTGAGTTGGCGGGTTTGGGTGGCAATCTATTCCAGGCAGAGTCGACTATCTCTGGGCATCAATTTTGGGATTTTTCCGGCTCTGGTTCTGGGAGAAACGCAGGGGCAAAGTGCACGAGCCGCGGCCGATTTTGGTGGCCTGTCCCTGGGCACAAAGTCTGAGGAGTGTGGGCCTGGTTCTCCGAAAAATACCAGTCTGCTGGAGCTCACTCCCATGGCTCCAGGGGGCACGGCACACCCCCCGGTAGCCGACCAAAGTGCTCTACTCGGGCCAGACTCGGACCCACGACCCGGGGTGAGAACCACAACTACTGGTCATCCTTTTGACCTCCAGGGGGCGCGGCAGAGCCTCCCCAGTCCGACGCAAGTGCCCCACTTGGGCCATACTCAGACCCACGGCCCGGGGCGAGAACCACAACTACTGGTCATCCTTTAGACCTCCAGGGGGCCCGGCACAGCCTCCCTAGACCGACACAAGTGCTCCACTTGGGCTGTACTCTGACCCAAGTCCCGGTGCGAGAACCACAACTACTGGTCATCCTTTAGACCTCCAGGGGGCCCGGCACAGCCTCCCTAGGCCGACACAAGTG
>NW_027223049.1:603327-610827 GCF_043380555.1 Nothobranchius furzeri
CAGCCTCCAGCAGCCAGCCTCCAGCTGGTGATGGCGGGGCGGAGGAGCAGGCAGCCTCCATCAGCTGATGGCGGGGTGTAGGAGCAGCAGCCAGCCTCCAGCTGGTGATGGCGGGGAGGAGGAGCAGCAGCAGCCAGCCTCCAGCAGCCAGCCAGCCTCCAGCAGCTGATGGCGGTGTGTGGGAGCAGCAGCCAGCCTCCAGCGGCCAGCCAGCCTCCAGCAGCTGATGGCGGGGTGGAGGAGCTGCAGCCAGCGTCCATCAGCTGATGGCGGGGTGGAAGAGCAGCAGGCAGCCTCCAGCTGGTGATGGCGGGGTGGAGGAGCTGCAGCCAGCGTCCAGCAGCTGATGGCGGGGTGCAGGAGCAGCAGCCAGCCTCCAGCAGCTGATGGCGGGGTGGAGGAGCTGCAGCCAGCCTCCAGCAGCCAGCCTCCAGCTAGTGATGGCGGGGTGGAGAAGCAGGCAGCCTCCGTCAGCTGATGGCGGGGTGGAGGAGCAGAAGCCAGCCTCCAGCAGCTGATGGCGGGGTGCAGGAGCTGCAGCCAGCGTCCAGCAGCTGATGGTGGGGTGGAGGAGCTGCAGCCAGCCTCCAGCAGCCAGCCTCCAGCTAGTGATGGCGGGGTGGAGAAGCAGGCAGCCTCCGTCAGCTGATGGCGGGGTGGAGGAGCAGAAGCCAGCCTCCAGCAGCTGATGGCGGGGTGCAGGAGCTGCAGCCAGCGTCCAGCAGCTGATGGTGGGGTGGAGGAGCTGCAGCCAGCGTCCAGCAGCTGATGGTGGGGTGGAGGAGCTGCAGCCAGCCTCCAGCAGCCAGCCTCCAGCAGCTGATGGCGGGGTGCAGGAGCAGCAGCCAGCCTCCAGCAGCTGATGGCGGGGTGCAGGAGCAGCAGGCAGCCTCCAGCAGCTGATGGCGGGGTGGAGGAGCAGAAGCCAGCCTCCAGCAGCTGATGGCGGGGTGCAGGAGCTGCAGCCAGCGTCCAGCAGCTGATGGTGGGGTGGAGGAGCTGCAGCCAGCGTCCAGCAGCTGATGGTTGGGTGGAGGAGCAGCAGCCAGCCTCCAGCAGCCAGCCTCCAGCTAGTGATGGCGGGGTGGAGAAGCAGGCAGCCTCCATCAGCTGATGGCGGGGTGGAGGAGCAGAAGCCAGCCTCCAGCTGGTGATGGCGGGGTGCAGGAGCTGCAGGCAGCCTCCAGCAGCTGATGGCGGGGTGCAGGAGCTGCAGGCAGCCTCCAGCAGCTGATGGCGGGGTGGAGGAGCTGCAGCCAGCGTCCAGCAGCTGATGGTGGGGTGGAGGAGCTGCAGCCAGCGTCCAGCAGCTGATGGTTGGGTGGAGGAGCAGCAGCCAGCCTCCAGCAGCTGATGGCGGGGTGCAGGAGCAGCAGCCAGCCTCCAGCAGCTGATGGCGGGGTGGAGGAGCTGCAGCCAGCCTCCAGCAGCCAGCCTCCAGCTAGTGATGGCGGGGTGGAGAAGCAGGCAGCCTCCATCAGCTGATGGCGGGGTGGAGGAGCAGAAGCCAGCCTCCAGCTGGTGATGGCGGGGTGCAGGAGCTGCAGGCAGCCTCCAGCAGCTGATGGCGGGGTGGAGGAGCTGCAGCCAGCCTCCAGCAGCCAGCCTCCAGCTAGTGATGGCGGGGTGGAGAAGCAGGCAGCCTCCATCAGCTGATGGCGGGGTGGAGGAGCAGAAGCCAGCCTCCAGCAGCTGATGGCGGGGTGCAGGAGGTGCAGGCAGCCTCCAGCAGCTGATGGCGGGGTGCAGGAGCAGCAGGCAGCCTCCAGCAGCTGATGGCGGGGTGCAGGAGCTGCAACCAGCCTCCAGCTGGTGATGGCGGGGTGGAGGAGCTGCAGCCAGCCTCCAGCAGCCAGCCCCCAGCAGCTGATGGCGGGGTGGAGGAGCAGAAGCCAGCCTCCAGCAGCTGATGGTGGGGTGCAGGAGCTGCAGCCAGCCTCCAGCAGCCAGCCTCCAGCTGGTGATGGCGGGGTGGAGGAGCAGCAGCAGACAGCCTCCAGCAGCCAGCCAGCCTCCAGGAGCTGATGGCGGTGTGTGGGAGCAGCAGCCAGCCTCCAGCGTTCAGCCAGCATCCATCAGCTGATGGCGGTGTGAAGGAGCTGCAGCCAGCCTCCAGCAGGTCATGGTGGGGTGGAGGAGCAGCAGCCAGCCTCCAGCAGCTGATGGCGGGTTGCAGGAGCTGCAGCCAGCCTCCAGCAAATGATGGCGGGGTGCAGGAGCTGCAGGCAGCCTCCAGCAGCTGATGGCGGGGTGCAGGAGCAGCAGGCAGCCTCCAGCTGCTGATGACGGGGTGCAGGAGCTGCAACCAGCCTCCAGCTGGTGATGGTGGGGTGGAGGAGCTGCAGCCAGCCTCGAACAGCTGATGGCAGGGTGCAGGAGCAGCAGCCAGCCTCCAGCAGCTGATGGCGGGGCGCAGGAGCTGCAGGCAGCCTCCAGCAGCTGATGGCGGGGTGCAGGAGCAGCAGCCAGCCTCCAGCTGGTGATGGCGGGGTGAAGGAGCTGCAGCCAGCCACCAGCAGCTGATGGCGGGGTGAAGGAGCTGCAGCCAGCCACCAGCAGCTGATGGCGGGGTGGAGGAGCTGCAGCCAGCGTCCAGCAGCTGATGGTTGGGTGGTGGAGGAGCAGCAGCCAGCCTCCAGCAGCTGATGGCGGGGTGCAGGAGCAGCAGCCAGCGTCCAGCAGCTGATGGTTGGGTGGAGGAGCAGCAGCCAGCCTCCAGCAGCTGCTGGCGGGGTGCAGGAGCAGCAGCCAGCCTCCAGCAGCTGATGGCGGGGTGCAGGAGCTGCAGGCAGCCTCCAGCAGCTGATGGCGGTGTGCAGGAGCTGCAGCCAGCCTCCAGCAGCTGATGGCGGGGTGCAGGGGCTGCAGGCAGCCTCCAGCAGCTGATGGCGGGGTGCAGGAGCTGCAACCAGCCTCCAGCTGGTGATGGCGGGGTGGAGGAGCAGCAGCCAGCCTCCAGCAGCCAGCCTCCAGCTGCTGATGGCGGGGTGGAGGAACAGAAGCCTCCAGCAGCTGATGGCAGGGTGCAGGAGCAGCAGCCAGCCTCCAGCTGGTGATGGCGGGGTGGAGGAGCTGAAACCTGGGTCGGACCTGGTCTGCAGCAGGGCCCATTACCACTCAGAAGCTGATGGCAGTGTGTGTTTAGGTCCCTGCGGGGTGGATGAGCTGAAACCTGGGTCAGACTTGGTGTGCAGCAGGGCTCAGCACCCTCCAGAAGCCGATGACAGTGTGTCTTTAACTCCCTGCCTGGTGGGAGAGCTGAAAGCTGGGTCGGACCTGGTCTTTAGCAGAGCTCAGCAGCCTCCAGAAGCTGATGGCAGTGTGTGTTTCATCCCCTGCGGGGTGGGAGAGCTGAAACGTGGGTCGGACCTGGTCTGCAGCAGGGCCCATCACCATCCAGAAGCTGACGGCGGTGTGTGTTTAAGTCCCTGCGGGGTGGGAGAGCCATAACCTGGGTCGGACCTGGTCTGCAGCAGAGCTCAGCAGCCTCCAGAACCTGATGGCAGTGTGTCTTTAATCCACTGCGGGGTGCAGGAGCTGAAACCTGGGTCGGACCTGGTCTGCAGCAGGGCTCAGCAGCCAGCAGAAGGTGACGGCAGTGTGTGTTTAGTTCCCTGCGGGGTGCAGGAGCTGAAACCTGGGTCGGACCTGGTCTGCAGCAGAGCTCAGCAGCCAGCAGAAGGTGATGGCAGTGTGTGTTTAAGTCCCTGCCTGGTGGGAGAGCTGAAACCTGGGTCGGACCTGGTCTATAGAAGAGCTCAGCAGCCTCCAGAAGCTGATGGCAGTGTGTGTGTTTTGGTCCCTGCGGGGTGCAGGAGCAGGAACCCGGGTCGGACCTGGTCTATAGCGGAGCTCAGCAGCCTCCAGCAGCTGATGGCAGTGTGTGTTTAATTCCCTGCCTGGTGGGAGAGCTGTAACCCGGGTCGGACTTGGTCTGCAGCAGGGCCCATCACCATCCAGAAGCTGATGGCAGTGTGTCTTTAATTCCCTGCGGGGTGGAGGAGCAGAAACCTGGGTCGGACCTGGTCTATAGCAGAGCTCAGCAGCCTCCAGAAGCTGATGGCAGTGTGTGTTCAAGTCCCTGCGGGGTGGGAGAGCTGAAACCTGGGTCGGACCTGGTCTATAGAAGAGCTCAGCAGCCTCCAGCAGCTGATGGCAGTGTGTGTTTAAGTCCCTGCGGGGTGGGAGAGCTATATCCCGGGTCGGACCTGGTCTATAGCAGAGCTCAGCAGCCTCCAGCAGCTGATGGCAGTGTGTGTTTAAGTCCCTGCGGGGTGGGAGAGCTGAAACCTCGGTCGGACCTGGTCTATGGCAGAGCTCAGCAGCCTCCAGAAGCTGATGGCAGCGTGCCTCTAAGTCCCTGCCTGGTGGGAGAGCTGAAACCTGGGTCGGACATGGTCTGCAGCAGGGCTCGGCAGCCTCCAGCAGCTGATGGCAGTGTGTCTTTAAGTCCCTGCCTGGTGGGAGAGCTGAAACCTGGGTCGGACCTGGTCTATAGCAGAGCTCAGCAGCCTCCAGCAGCTGATGGCAGTGTGTGTTTAAGTCCCTGCCTGGTGTGAGAGCTGAAACCTGGGTCGGACCTGGTCTATAGAAGAGCTCAGCAGCCTCCAGCAGCTGATGGCAGTGTGTCTTTAAGTCACTGCCTGGTGGGAGAGCTGAAACCTGGGTCGGACCTGGTCTATAGTAGAGCTCAGCAGCCTCCAGCAGCTGATTGCAGTGTGTGTTTAAGTCCCTGCCTGGTGGGAGAGCTGATATCCGGGTCGGACCTGGTCCACAGCAGGGCCCATCACCCTCCAGAAGCTGGTGGCAGTGTGTGTTTAAGTCCCTGCGGGGTGCAGGAGCAGAAACCTGGGTGGGACCTGGTCTGCAGCAGAGCTCGGCAGCCTCCAGCAGCTGATGGCAGTGAGTGTTTAAGTCCCTGCGGGGTGGGAGAGCTATATCCCGGGTCAGACCTGGTCTAAAGCAGGGCCCATCACCCTCCAGAAGCTGGTGGCAGTGTGTGTTTAAGTCCCTGCGGGGTGGAGGAGCAGAAACCTGGGTCGGACCCGGTCTACAGCAGAGCTCAGCAGCCCCCAGAAGCTGATGGCAGTGTGTGTGTGTGTGTGTGTGTTTAAGTCTCTGCCTGGTTGGAGAGCCGATACCTGGGTCGGACCTGGTCTGCAGCAGGGCTCAGCAGCCTCCAGAAGCTGATGGCAGTGTGTCTTTCATTCCCTGCGGGGTGCAGGAGCAGAAACCTGGGTCGGACCTGGTCTATAGCGGAGCTCAGCAGCCTCCAGCAGCTGATGGCAGTGTGTGTGTTAAAGACCCTGCGGGGTGGGAGAGCTGAAACCTGGGTCGGACCTGGTCTGCAGCAGGGCTCAGCAGCCCCCAGAAGCTGATGGCTGTGTGTGTTTAAGTCCCTGCGGGGTGGGAGAGCTGAAACCTGGGTCGGACCTGGCCCGCAGCAGGGCCCATCACCCTCCAGAAGCTGATGGCGGTGTGGGTTTAAGTCCCTGCGGGGTTGAGGAGCTGAAACCTGGGTCGGACCTGGTCTGCAGCAGGGCCCATCACCATCCAGAAGCTGATGGCTGTGTGTGTTTAAGTCCCAGGGGGGTGGGAGAGCCATAACCTGGGTCGGACCTGGTCTGCAGCAGGGCTCAGCAGCCTCCAGTTGCAGATGGCAGTGTGTGTTTAGTTCCCTGCGGGGTGCAGGAGCTGAAACCTGGGTCGGACCTGGTCTATAGCAGAGCTCAGCAGCCTCCAGAAGCTGATGGCAGTGTGTCTTCAATTCCCTGCGGGGTGCAGGAGCTGATACCTGGGTCGGACCTGGTCTGCAGCAGGGCCCATCACCATCCAGACGCTGATGGCAGTGTGTGTTTAAGTCCTAGTGGGCTGCAGGAGCTGAAACCTGGGTCGGACCTGCTCTATAGTAGAGCTCAGCAGCCTCCAGAAGCTGATGGCAGTGTGTCTTTAAGTCCCTGCGGGGTGGGATAGCTGAAACCTGGGTCGGACCTGGTCTGCAGCAGGGCCCATCACCATCCAGACGCTGATGGCAGTGTGTGTTTAAGTCCTAGTGGGCTGCAGGAGCTGAAACCTGGGTCGGACCTGCTCTATAGTAGAGCTCAGCAGCCTCCAGAAGCTGATGGCAGTGTGTCTTTAAGTCCCTGCTGGGTGGGATAGCTGAAACCTGGGTCGGACCTGGTCTGCAGCAGGGCCCATCACCCTCCAGAAGCTGTTGGCAGTGTGTCTTCCATTCCTAGTGGGGCAGGGGAGCAAAGACCTGGGCAGAGGAGCGCCTGTCTGCATCCGATCCGGCCCCTCAGCAGCCCGCCGTGAGCCTTAGAGAACCCCCCCCCCCCCCCAGCGGGCTCCAGGAACCGGGCCCTGCGTCGGACCCAGCTCAGTAAGGCCCTCCCTCGGGCCCTGCAGCAGGTGGCCCCGTCTATGCAGTCGAAAACCCCGCGAAAATCGGTGTAGAAACGCCCGAGAGGCGTGGTGCGGTTCCCCCGGCCGGTACCGGGTCCGGACCGGTCCGGAAGTCCACCCAGAACACTGCCTGGGGCTTCTGGGCGGCTCCCCAGGCGCAGGCAGTCGAAAACCGCGTGAAAATCGGTTCAGAATTGACAAAACGGCGACCTCGTCGCTCCAAAAACTAAGTCCAAACTAAGCCTTTCGCTTATCGCTTAACGCTTAAGGCGGTCGGCCTTATGGCCAGTAAATGAAAAGTGCCTGCGCCCCTGGAGGTTTTGGAAGGTGCGAGCGATGACCATGCTCGGGTTAGTAGGTGAGGCCATCGGAAAACCAGCGTGAGTTGGCGGGTTTGGGTGGCAATCTATTCCAGGCAGAGTCGACTATCTCTGGGCATCAATTTTGGGATTTTTCCGGCTCTGGTTCTGGGAGAAACGCAGGGGCAAAGTGCACGAGCCGCGGCCGATTTTGGTGGCCTGTCCCTGGGCACAAAGTCTGAGGAGTGTGGGCCTGGTTCTCCGAAAAATACCAGTCTGCTGGAGCTCACTCCCATGGCTCCAGGGGGCACGGCACACCCCCCGGTAGCCGACCAAAGTGCTCTACTCGGGCCAGACTCGGACCCACGACCCGGGGTGAGAACCACAACTACTGGTCATCCTTTTGACCTCCAGGGGGCGCGGCAGAGCCTCCCCAGTCCGACGCAAGTGCCCCACTTGGGCCATACTCAGACCCACGGCCCGGGGCGAGAACCACAACTACTGGTCATCCTTTAGACCTCCAGGGGGCCCGGCACAGCCTCCCTAGACCGACACAAGTGCTCCACTTGGGCTGTACTCTGACCCAAGTCCCGGTGCGAGAACCACAACTACTGGTCATCCTTTAGACCTCCAGGGGGCCCGGCACAGCCTCCCTAGGCCGACACAAGTGCTCCACTTGGGCTATACTCTGACCCAAGTCCCGGGGCGAGAACCACAACTACTGGTCATCCTTTTGACCTCATGGTCATCCTTTAGATCTCCAGGGGGCCCGGCACAGCCTCCCTAGGCCGACACA
>NW_027223049.1:623327-630827 GCF_043380555.1 Nothobranchius furzeri
CAGCAGCAGCCAGCCTCCAGCAGCCAGCCAGCCTCCAGCAGCTGATGGCGGTGTGTGGGAGCAGCAGCCAGCCTCCAGCGGCCAGCCAGCCTCCAGCAGCTGATGGCGGGGTGGAGGAGCTGCAGCCAGCGTCCATCAGCTGATGGCGGGGTGGAAGAGCAGCAGGCAGCCTCCAGCTGGTGATGGCGGGGTGGAGGAGCTGCAGCCAGCGTCCAGCAGCTGATGGCGGGGTGCAGGAGCAGCAGCCAGCCTCCAGCAGCTGATGGCGGGGTGGAGGAGCTGCAGCCAGCCTCCAGCAGCCAGCCTCCAGCTAGTGATGGCGGGGTGGAGAAGCAGGCAGCCTCCGTCAGCTGATGGCGGGGTGGAGGAGCAGAAGCCAGCCTCCAGCAGCTGATGGCGGGGTGCAGGAGCTGCAGCCAGCGTCCAGCAGCTGATGGTGGGGTGGAGGAGCTGCAGCCAGCCTCCAGCAGCCAGCCTCCAGCTAGTGATGGCGGGGTGGAGAAGCAGGCAGCCTCCGTCAGCTGATGGCGGGGTGGAGGAGCAGAAGCCAGCCTCCAGCAGCTGATGGCGGGGTGCAGGAGCTGCAGCCAGCGTCCAGCAGCTGATGGTGGGGTGGAGGAGCTGCAGCCAGCGTCCAGCAGCTGATGGTGGGGTGGAGGAGCTGCAGCCAGCCTCCAGCAGCCAGCCTCCAGCAGCTGATGGCGGGGTGCAGGAGCAGCAGCCAGCCTCCAGCAGCTGATGGCGGGGTGCAGGAGCAGCAGGCAGCCTCCAGCAGCTGATGGCGGGGTGGAGGAGCAGAAGCCAGCCTCCAGCAGCTGATGGCGGGGTGCAGGAGCTGCAGCCAGCGTCCAGCAGCTGATGGTGGGGTGGAGGAGCTGCAGCCAGCGTCCAGCAGCTGATGGTTGGGTGGAGGAGCAGCAGCCAGCCTCCAGCAGCCAGCCTCCAGCTAGTGATGGCGGGGTGGAGAAGCAGGCAGCCTCCATCAGCTGATGGCGGGGTGGAGGAGCAGAAGCCAGCCTCCAGCTGGTGATGGCGGGGTGCAGGAGCTGCAGGCAGCCTCCAGCAGCTGATGGCGGGGTGCAGGAGCTGCAGGCAGCCTCCAGCAGCTGATGGCGGGGTGGAGGAGCTGCAGCCAGCGTCCAGCAGCTGATGGTGGGGTGGAGGAGCTGCAGCCAGCGTCCAGCAGCTGATGGTTGGGTGGAGGAGCAGCAGCCAGCCTCCAGCAGCTGATGGCGGGGTGCAGGAGCAGCAGCCAGCCTCCAGCAGCTGATGGCGGGGTGGAGGAGCTGCAGCCAGCCTCCAGCAGCCAGCCTCCAGCTAGTGATGGCGGGGTGGAGAAGCAGGCAGCCTCCATCAGCTGATGGCGGGGTGGAGGAGCAGAAGCCAGCCTCCAGCTGGTGATGGCGGGGTGCAGGAGCTGCAGGCAGCCTCCAGCAGCTGATGGCGGGGTGGAGGAGCTGCAGCCAGCCTCCAGCAGCCAGCCTCCAGCTAGTGATGGCGGGGTGGAGAAGCAGGCAGCCTCCATCAGCTGATGGCGGGGTGGAGGAGCAGAAGCCAGCCTCCAGCAGCTGATGGCGGGGTGCAGGAGGTGCAGGCAGCCTCCAGCAGCTGATGGCGGGGTGCAGGAGCAGCAGGCAGCCTCCAGCAGCTGATGGCGGGGTGCAGGAGCTGCAACCAGCCTCCAGCTGGTGATGGCGGGGTGGAGGAGCTGCAGCCAGCCTCCAGCAGCCAGCCCCCAGCAGCTGATGGCGGGGTGGAGGAGCAGAAGCCAGCCTCCAGCAGCTGATGGTGGGGTGCAGGAGCTGCAGCCAGCCTCCAGCAGCCAGCCTCCAGCTGGTGATGGCGGGGTGGAGGAGCAGCAGCAGACAGCCTCCAGCAGCCAGCCAGCCTCCAGGAGCTGATGGCGGTGTGTGGGAGCAGCAGCCAGCCTCCAGCGTTCAGCCAGCATCCATCAGCTGATGGCGGTGTGAAGGAGCTGCAGCCAGCCTCCAGCAGGTCATGGTGGGGTGGAGGAGCAGCAGCCAGCCTCCAGCAGCTGATGGCGGGTTGCAGGAGCTGCAGCCAGCCTCCAGCAAATGATGGCGGGGTGCAGGAGCTGCAGGCAGCCTCCAGCAGCTGATGGCGGGGTGCAGGAGCAGCAGGCAGCCTCCAGCTGCTGATGACGGGGTGCAGGAGCTGCAACCAGCCTCCAGCTGGTGATGGTGGGGTGGAGGAGCTGCAGCCAGCCTCGAACAGCTGATGGCAGGGTGCAGGAGCAGCAGCCAGCCTCCAGCAGCTGATGGCGGGGCGCAGGAGCTGCAGGCAGCCTCCAGCAGCTGATGGCGGGGTGCAGGAGCAGCAGCCAGCCTCCAGCTGGTGATGGCGGGGTGAAGGAGCTGCAGCCAGCCACCAGCAGCTGATGGCGGGGTGAAGGAGCTGCAGCCAGCCACCAGCAGCTGATGGCGGGGTGGAGGAGCTGCAGCCAGCGTCCAGCAGCTGATGGTTGGGTGGTGGAGGAGCAGCAGCCAGCCTCCAGCAGCTGATGGCGGGGTGCAGGAGCAGCAGCCAGCGTCCAGCAGCTGATGGTTGGGTGGAGGAGCAGCAGCCAGCCTCCAGCAGCTGCTGGCGGGGTGCAGGAGCAGCAGCCAGCCTCCAGCAGCTGATGGCGGGGTGCAGGAGCTGCAGGCAGCCTCCAGCAGCTGATGGCGGTGTGCAGGAGCTGCAGCCAGCCTCCAGCAGCTGATGGCGGGGTGCAGGGGCTGCAGGCAGCCTCCAGCAGCTGATGGCGGGGTGCAGGAGCTGCAACCAGCCTCCAGCTGGTGATGGCGGGGTGGAGGAGCAGCAGCCAGCCTCCAGCAGCCAGCCTCCAGCTGCTGATGGCGGGGTGGAGGAACAGAAGCCTCCAGCAGCTGATGGCAGGGTGCAGGAGCAGCAGCCAGCCTCCAGCTGGTGATGGCGGGGTGGAGGAGCTGAAACCTGGGTCGGACCTGGTCTGCAGCAGGGCCCATTACCACTCAGAAGCTGATGGCAGTGTGTGTTTAGGTCCCTGCGGGGTGGATGAGCTGAAACCTGGGTCAGACTTGGTGTGCAGCAGGGCTCAGCACCCTCCAGAAGCCGATGACAGTGTGTCTTTAACTCCCTGCCTGGTGGGAGAGCTGAAAGCTGGGTCGGACCTGGTCTTTAGCAGAGCTCAGCAGCCTCCAGAAGCTGATGGCAGTGTGTGTTTCATCCCCTGCGGGGTGGGAGAGCTGAAACGTGGGTCGGACCTGGTCTGCAGCAGGGCCCATCACCATCCAGAAGCTGACGGCGGTGTGTGTTTAAGTCCCTGCGGGGTGGGAGAGCCATAACCTGGGTCGGACCTGGTCTGCAGCAGAGCTCAGCAGCCTCCAGAACCTGATGGCAGTGTGTCTTTAATCCACTGCGGGGTGCAGGAGCTGAAACCTGGGTCGGACCTGGTCTGCAGCAGGGCTCAGCAGCCAGCAGAAGGTGACGGCAGTGTGTGTTTAGTTCCCTGCGGGGTGCAGGAGCTGAAACCTGGGTCGGACCTGGTCTGCAGCAGAGCTCAGCAGCCAGCAGAAGGTGATGGCAGTGTGTGTTTAAGTCCCTGCCTGGTGGGAGAGCTGAAACCTGGGTCGGACCTGGTCTATAGAAGAGCTCAGCAGCCTCCAGAAGCTGATGGCAGTGTGTGTGTTTTGGTCCCTGCGGGGTGCAGGAGCAGGAACCCGGGTCGGACCTGGTCTATAGCGGAGCTCAGCAGCCTCCAGCAGCTGATGGCAGTGTGTGTTTAATTCCCTGCCTGGTGGGAGAGCTGTAACCCGGGTCGGACTTGGTCTGCAGCAGGGCCCATCACCATCCAGAAGCTGATGGCAGTGTGTCTTTAATTCCCTGCGGGGTGGAGGAGCAGAAACCTGGGTCGGACCTGGTCTATAGCAGAGCTCAGCAGCCTCCAGAAGCTGATGGCAGTGTGTGTTCAAGTCCCTGCGGGGTGGGAGAGCTGAAACCTGGGTCGGACCTGGTCTATAGAAGAGCTCAGCAGCCTCCAGCAGCTGATGGCAGTGTGTGTTTAAGTCCCTGCGGGGTGGGAGAGCTATATCCCGGGTCGGACCTGGTCTATAGCAGAGCTCAGCAGCCTCCAGCAGCTGATGGCAGTGTGTGTTTAAGTCCCTGCGGGGTGGGAGAGCTGAAACCTCGGTCGGACCTGGTCTATGGCAGAGCTCAGCAGCCTCCAGAAGCTGATGGCAGCGTGCCTCTAAGTCCCTGCCTGGTGGGAGAGCTGAAACCTGGGTCGGACATGGTCTGCAGCAGGGCTCGGCAGCCTCCAGCAGCTGATGGCAGTGTGTCTTTAAGTCCCTGCCTGGTGGGAGAGCTGAAACCTGGGTCGGACCTGGTCTATAGCAGAGCTCAGCAGCCTCCAGCAGCTGATGGCAGTGTGTGTTTAAGTCCCTGCCTGGTGTGAGAGCTGAAACCTGGGTCGGACCTGGTCTATAGAAGAGCTCAGCAGCCTCCAGCAGCTGATGGCAGTGTGTCTTTAAGTCACTGCCTGGTGGGAGAGCTGAAACCTGGGTCGGACCTGGTCTATAGTAGAGCTCAGCAGCCTCCAGCAGCTGATTGCAGTGTGTGTTTAAGTCCCTGCCTGGTGGGAGAGCTGATATCCGGGTCGGACCTGGTCCACAGCAGGGCCCATCACCCTCCAGAAGCTGGTGGCAGTGTGTGTTTAAGTCCCTGCGGGGTGCAGGAGCAGAAACCTGGGTGGGACCTGGTCTGCAGCAGAGCTCGGCAGCCTCCAGCAGCTGATGGCAGTGAGTGTTTAAGTCCCTGCGGGGTGGGAGAGCTATATCCCGGGTCAGACCTGGTCTAAAGCAGGGCCCATCACCCTCCAGAAGCTGGTGGCAGTGTGTGTTTAAGTCCCTGCGGGGTGGAGGAGCAGAAACCTGGGTCGGACCCGGTCTACAGCAGAGCTCAGCAGCCCCCAGAAGCTGATGGCAGTGTGTGTGTGTGTGTGTGTGTTTAAGTCTCTGCCTGGTTGGAGAGCCGATACCTGGGTCGGACCTGGTCTGCAGCAGGGCTCAGCAGCCTCCAGAAGCTGATGGCAGTGTGTCTTTCATTCCCTGCGGGGTGCAGGAGCAGAAACCTGGGTCGGACCTGGTCTATAGCGGAGCTCAGCAGCCTCCAGCAGCTGATGGCAGTGTGTGTGTTAAAGACCCTGCGGGGTGGGAGAGCTGAAACCTGGGTCGGACCTGGTCTGCAGCAGGGCTCAGCAGCCCCCAGAAGCTGATGGCTGTGTGTGTTTAAGTCCCTGCGGGGTGGGAGAGCTGAAACCTGGGTCGGACCTGGCCCGCAGCAGGGCCCATCACCCTCCAGAAGCTGATGGCGGTGTGGGTTTAAGTCCCTGCGGGGTTGAGGAGCTGAAACCTGGGTCGGACCTGGTCTGCAGCAGGGCCCATCACCATCCAGAAGCTGATGGCTGTGTGTGTTTAAGTCCCAGGGGGGTGGGAGAGCCATAACCTGGGTCGGACCTGGTCTGCAGCAGGGCTCAGCAGCCTCCAGTTGCAGATGGCAGTGTGTGTTTAGTTCCCTGCGGGGTGCAGGAGCTGAAACCTGGGTCGGACCTGGTCTATAGCAGAGCTCAGCAGCCTCCAGAAGCTGATGGCAGTGTGTCTTCAATTCCCTGCGGGGTGCAGGAGCTGATACCTGGGTCGGACCTGGTCTGCAGCAGGGCCCATCACCATCCAGACGCTGATGGCAGTGTGTGTTTAAGTCCTAGTGGGCTGCAGGAGCTGAAACCTGGGTCGGACCTGCTCTATAGTAGAGCTCAGCAGCCTCCAGAAGCTGATGGCAGTGTGTCTTTAAGTCCCTGCGGGGTGGGATAGCTGAAACCTGGGTCGGACCTGGTCTGCAGCAGGGCCCATCACCATCCAGACGCTGATGGCAGTGTGTGTTTAAGTCCTAGTGGGCTGCAGGAGCTGAAACCTGGGTCGGACCTGCTCTATAGTAGAGCTCAGCAGCCTCCAGAAGCTGATGGCAGTGTGTCTTTAAGTCCCTGCGGGGTGGGATAGCTGAAACCTGGGTCGGACCTGGTCTGCAGCAGGGCCCATCACCCTCCAGAAGCTGTTGGCAGTGTGTCTTCCATTCCTAGTGGGGCAGGGGAGCAAAGACCTGGGCAGAGGAGCGCCTGTCTGCATCCGATCCGGCCCCTCAGCAGCCCGCCGTGAGCCTTAGAGAACCCCCCCCCCCCCCCAGCGGGCTCCAGGAACCGGGCCCTGCGTCGGACCCAGCTCAGTAAGGCCCTCCCTCGGGCCCTGCAGCAGGTGGCCCCGTCTATGCAGTCGAAAACCCCGCGAAAATCGGTGTAGAAACGCCCGAGAGGCGTGGTGCGGTTCCCCCGGCCGGTACCGGGTCCGGACCGGTCCGGAAGTCCACCCAGAACACTGCCTGGGGCTTCTGGGCGGCTCCCCAGGCGCAGGCAGTCGAAAACCGCGTGAAAATCGGTTCAGAATTGACAAAACGGCGACCTCGTCGCTCCAAAAACTAAGTCCAAACTAAGCCTTTCGCTTATCGCTTAACGCTTAAGGCGGTCGGCCTTATGGCCAGTAAATGAAAAGTGCCTGCGCCCCTGGAGGTTTTGGAAGGTGCGAGCGATGACCATGCTCGGGTTAGTAGGTGAGGCCATCGGAAAACCAGCGTGAGTTGGCGGGTTTGGGTGGCAATCTATTCCAGGCAGAGTCGACTATCTCTGGGCATCAATTTTGGGATTTTTCCGGCTCTGGTTCTGGGAGAAACGCAGGGGCAAAGTGCAAGAGCCGCGGCCGATTTTGGTGGCCTGTCCCTGGGCACAAAGTCTGAGGAGTGTGGGCCTGGTTCTCCGAAAAATACCAGTCTGCTGGAGCTCACTCCCATGGCTCCAGGGGGCACGGCACACCCCCCGGTAGCCGACCAAAGTGCTCTACTCGGGCCAGACTCGGACCCACGACCCGGGGTGAGAACCACAACTACTGGTCATCCTTTTGACCTCCAGGGGGCGCGGCAGAGCCTCCCCAGTCCGACGCAAGTGCCCCACTTGGGCCATACTCAGACCCACGGCCCGGGGCGAGAACCACAACTACTGGTCATCCTTTAGACCTCCAGGGGGCCCGGCACAGCCTCCCTAGACCGACACAAGTGCTCCACTTGGGCTGTACTCTGACCCAAGTCCCGGTGCGAGAACCACAACTACTGGTCATCCTTTAGACCTCCAGGGGGCCCGGCACAGCCTCCCTAGGCCGACACAAGTGCTCCACTTGGGCTATACTCTGACCCAAGTCCCGGGGCGAGAACCACAACTACTGGTCATCCTTTTGACCTCATGGTCATCCTTTAGATCTCCAGGGGGCCCGGCACAGCCTCCCTAGGCCGACACAAGTGCTCCACTTGGGCTATACTCTGACCCAAGTCCCGGGGCGAGAACCACAACTACTGGTCATCCTTTAGACCTCCAGGGGGCACGGCACACCCCCCGGTAGCCGACCAAAGTGCTCTACTCGG
>NW_027223049.1:643327-653327 GCF_043380555.1 Nothobranchius furzeri
GCCAGCGTCCATCAGCTGATGGCGGGGTGGAAGAGCAGCAGGCAGCCTCCAGCTGGTGATGGCGGGGTGGAGGAGCTGCAGCCAGCGTCCAGCAGCTGATGGCGGGGTGCAGGAGCAGCAGCCAGCCTCCAGCAGCTGATGGCGGGGTGGAGGAGCTGCAGCCAGCCTCCAGCAGCCAGCCTCCAGCTAGTGATGGCGGGGTGGAGAAGCAGGCAGCCTCCGTCAGCTGATGGCGGGGTGGAGGAGCAGAAGCCAGCCTCCAGCAGCTGATGGCGGGGTGCAGGAGCTGCAGCCAGCGTCCAGCAGCTGATGGTGGGGTGGAGGAGCTGCAGCCAGCCTCCAGCAGCCAGCCTCCAGCTAGTGATGGCGGGGTGGAGAAGCAGGCAGCCTCCGTCAGCTGATGGCGGGGTGGAGGAGCAGAAGCCAGCCTCCAGCAGCTGATGGCGGGGTGCAGGAGCTGCAGCCAGCGTCCAGCAGCTGATGGTGGGGTGGAGGAGCTGCAGCCAGCGTCCAGCAGCTGATGGTGGGGTGGAGGAGCTGCAGCCAGCCTCCAGCAGCCAGCCTCCAGCAGCTGATGGCGGGGTGCAGGAGCAGCAGCCAGCCTCCAGCAGCTGATGGCGGGGTGCAGGAGCAGCAGGCAGCCTCCAGCAGCTGATGGCGGGGTGGAGGAGCAGAAGCCAGCCTCCAGCAGCTGATGGCGGGGTGCAGGAGCTGCAGCCAGCGTCCAGCAGCTGATGGTGGGGTGGAGGAGCTGCAGCCAGCGTCCAGCAGCTGATGGTTGGGTGGAGGAGCAGCAGCCAGCCTCCAGCAGCCAGCCTCCAGCTAGTGATGGCGGGGTGGAGAAGCAGGCAGCCTCCATCAGCTGATGGCGGGGTGGAGGAGCAGAAGCCAGCCTCCAGCTGGTGATGGCGGGGTGCAGGAGCTGCAGGCAGCCTCCAGCAGCTGATGGCGGGGTGCAGGAGCTGCAGGCAGCCTCCAGCAGCTGATGGCGGGGTGGAGGAGCTGCAGCCAGCGTCCAGCAGCTGATGGTGGGGTGGAGGAGCTGCAGCCAGCGTCCAGCAGCTGATGGTTGGGTGGAGGAGCAGCAGCCAGCCTCCAGCAGCTGATGGCGGGGTGCAGGAGCAGCAGCCAGCCTCCAGCAGCTGATGGCGGGGTGGAGGAGCTGCAGCCAGCCTCCAGCAGCCAGCCTCCAGCTAGTGATGGCGGGGTGGAGAAGCAGGCAGCCTCCATCAGCTGATGGCGGGGTGGAGGAGCAGAAGCCAGCCTCCAGCTGGTGATGGCGGGGTGCAGGAGCTGCAGGCAGCCTCCAGCAGCTGATGGCGGGGTGGAGGAGCTGCAGCCAGCCTCCAGCAGCCAGCCTCCAGCTAGTGATGGCGGGGTGGAGAAGCAGGCAGCCTCCATCAGCTGATGGCGGGGTGGAGGAGCAGAAGCCAGCCTCCAGCAGCTGATGGCGGGGTGCAGGAGGTGCAGGCAGCCTCCAGCAGCTGATGGCGGGGTGCAGGAGCAGCAGGCAGCCTCCAGCAGCTGATGGCGGGGTGCAGGAGCTGCAACCAGCCTCCAGCTGGTGATGGCGGGGTGGAGGAGCTGCAGCCAGCCTCCAGCAGCCAGCCCCCAGCAGCTGATGGCGGGGTGGAGGAGCAGAAGCCAGCCTCCAGCAGCTGATGGTGGGGTGCAGGAGCTGCAGCCAGCCTCCAGCAGCCAGCCTCCAGCTGGTGATGGCGGGGTGGAGGAGCAGCAGCAGACAGCCTCCAGCAGCCAGCCAGCCTCCAGGAGCTGATGGCGGTGTGTGGGAGCAGCAGCCAGCCTCCAGCGTTCAGCCAGCATCCATCAGCTGATGGCGGTGTGAAGGAGCTGCAGCCAGCCTCCAGCAGGTCATGGTGGGGTGGAGGAGCAGCAGCCAGCCTCCAGCAGCTGATGGCGGGTTGCAGGAGCTGCAGCCAGCCTCCAGCAAATGATGGCGGGGTGCAGGAGCTGCAGGCAGCCTCCAGCAGCTGATGGCGGGGTGCAGGAGCAGCAGGCAGCCTCCAGCTGCTGATGACGGGGTGCAGGAGCTGCAACCAGCCTCCAGCTGGTGATGGTGGGGTGGAGGAGCTGCAGCCAGCCTCGAACAGCTGATGGCAGGGTGCAGGAGCAGCAGCCAGCCTCCAGCAGCTGATGGCGGGGCGCAGGAGCTGCAGGCAGCCTCCAGCAGCTGATGGCGGGGTGCAGGAGCAGCAGCCAGCCTCCAGCTGGTGATGGCGGGGTGAAGGAGCTGCAGCCAGCCACCAGCAGCTGATGGCGGGGTGAAGGAGCTGCAGCCAGCCACCAGCAGCTGATGGCGGGGTGGAGGAGCTGCAGCCAGCGTCCAGCAGCTGATGGTTGGGTGGTGGAGGAGCAGCAGCCAGCCTCCAGCAGCTGATGGCGGGGTGCAGGAGCAGCAGCCAGCGTCCAGCAGCTGATGGTTGGGTGGAGGAGCAGCAGCCAGCCTCCAGCAGCTGCTGGCGGGGTGCAGGAGCAGCAGCCAGCCTCCAGCAGCTGATGGCGGGGTGCAGGAGCTGCAGGCAGCCTCCAGCAGCTGATGGCGGTGTGCAGGAGCTGCAGCCAGCCTCCAGCAGCTGATGGCGGGGTGCAGGGGCTGCAGGCAGCCTCCAGCAGCTGATGGCGGGGTGCAGGAGCTGCAACCAGCCTCCAGCTGGTGATGGCGGGGTGGAGGAGCAGCAGCCAGCCTCCAGCAGCCAGCCTCCAGCTGCTGATGGCGGGGTGGAGGAACAGAAGCCTCCAGCAGCTGATGGCAGGGTGCAGGAGCAGCAGCCAGCCTCCAGCTGGTGATGGCGGGGTGGAGGAGCTGAAACCTGGGTCGGACCTGGTCTGCAGCAGGGCCCATTACCACTCAGAAGCTGATGGCAGTGTGTGTTTAGGTCCCTGCGGGGTGGATGAGCTGAAACCTGGGTCAGACTTGGTGTGCAGCAGGGCTCAGCACCCTCCAGAAGCCGATGACAGTGTGTCTTTAACTCCCTGCCTGGTGGGAGAGCTGAAAGCTGGGTCGGACCTGGTCTTTAGCAGAGCTCAGCAGCCTCCAGAAGCTGATGGCAGTGTGTGTTTCATCCCCTGCGGGGTGGGAGAGCTGAAACGTGGGTCGGACCTGGTCTGCAGCAGGGCCCATCACCATCCAGAAGCTGACGGCGGTGTGTGTTTAAGTCCCTGCGGGGTGGGAGAGCCATAACCTGGGTCGGACCTGGTCTGCAGCAGAGCTCAGCAGCCTCCAGAACCTGATGGCAGTGTGTCTTTAATCCACTGCGGGGTGCAGGAGCTGAAACCTGGGTCGGACCTGGTCTGCAGCAGGGCTCAGCAGCCAGCAGAAGGTGACGGCAGTGTGTGTTTAGTTCCCTGCGGGGTGCAGGAGCTGAAACCTGGGTCGGACCTGGTCTGCAGCAGAGCTCAGCAGCCAGCAGAAGGTGATGGCAGTGTGTGTTTAAGTCCCTGCCTGGTGGGAGAGCTGAAACCTGGGTCGGACCTGGTCTATAGAAGAGCTCAGCAGCCTCCAGAAGCTGATGGCAGTGTGTGTGTTTTGGTCCCTGCGGGGTGCAGGAGCAGGAACCCGGGTCGGACCTGGTCTATAGCGGAGCTCAGCAGCCTCCAGCAGCTGATGGCAGTGTGTGTTTAATTCCCTGCCTGGTGGGAGAGCTGTAACCCGGGTCGGACTTGGTCTGCAGCAGGGCCCATCACCATCCAGAAGCTGATGGCAGTGTGTCTTTAATTCCCTGCGGGGTGGAGGAGCAGAAACCTGGGTCGGACCTGGTCTATAGCAGAGCTCAGCAGCCTCCAGAAGCTGATGGCAGTGTGTGTTCAAGTCCCTGCGGGGTGGGAGAGCTGAAACCTGGGTCGGACCTGGTCTATAGAAGAGCTCAGCAGCCTCCAGCAGCTGATGGCAGTGTGTGTTTAAGTCCCTGCGGGGTGGGAGAGCTATATCCCGGGTCGGACCTGGTCTATAGCAGAGCTCAGCAGCCTCCAGCAGCTGATGGCAGTGTGTGTTTAAGTCCCTGCGGGGTGGGAGAGCTGAAACCTCGGTCGGACCTGGTCTATGGCAGAGCTCAGCAGCCTCCAGAAGCTGATGGCAGCGTGCCTCTAAGTCCCTGCCTGGTGGGAGAGCTGAAACCTGGGTCGGACATGGTCTGCAGCAGGGCTCGGCAGCCTCCAGCAGCTGATGGCAGTGTGTCTTTAAGTCCCTGCCTGGTGGGAGAGCTGAAACCTGGGTCGGACCTGGTCTATAGCAGAGCTCAGCAGCCTCCAGCAGCTGATGGCAGTGTGTGTTTAAGTCCCTGCCTGGTGTGAGAGCTGAAACCTGGGTCGGACCTGGTCTTTAGAAGAGCTCAGCAGCCTCCAGCAGCTGATGGCAGTGTGTCTTTAAGTCACTGCCTGGTGGGAGAGCTGAAACCTGGGTCGGACCTGGTCTATAGTAGAGCTCAGCAGCCTCCAGCAGCTGATTGCAGTGTGTGTTTAAGTCCCTGCCTGGTGGGAGAGCTGATATCCGGGTCGGACCTGGTCCACAGCAGGGCCCATCACCCTCCAGAAGCTGGTGGCAGTGTGTGTTTAAGTCCCTGCGGGGTGCAGGAGCAGAAACCTGGGTGGGACCTGGTCTGCAGCAGAGCTCGGCAGCCTCCAGCAGCTGATGGCAGTGAGTGTTTAAGTCCCTGCGGGGTGGGAGAGCTATATCCCGGGTCAGACCTGGTCTAAAGCAGGGCCCATCACCCTCCAGAAGCTGGTGGCAGTGTGTGTTTAAGTCCCTGCGGGGTGGAGGAGCAGAAACCTGGGTCGGACCCGGTCTACAGCAGAGCTCAGCAGCCCCCAGAAGCTGATGGCAGTGTGTGTGTGTGTGTGTGTGTTTAAGTCTCTGCCTGGTTGGAGAGCCGATACCTGGGTCGGACCTGGTCTGCAGCAGGGCTCAGCAGCCTCCAGAAGCTGATGGCAGTGTGTCTTTCATTCCCTGCGGGGTGCAGGAGCAGAAACCTGGGTCGGACCTGGTCTATAGCGGAGCTCAGCAGCCTCCAGCAGCTGATGGCAGTGTGTGTGTTAAAGACCCTGCGGGGTGGGAGAGCTGAAACCTGGGTCGGACCTGGTCTGCAGCAGGGCTCAGCAGCCCCCAGAAGCTGATGGCTGTGTGTGTTTAAGTCCCTGCGGGGTGGGAGAGCTGAAACCTGGGTCGGACCTGGCCCGCAGCAGGGCCCATCACCCTCCAGAAGCTGATGGCGGTGTGGGTTTAAGTCCCTGCGGGGTTGAGGAGCTGAAACCTGGGTCGGACCTGGTCTGCAGCAGGGCCCATCACCATCCAGAAGCTGATGGCTGTGTGTGTTTAAGTCCCAGGGGGGTGGGAGAGCCATAACCTGGGTCGGACCTGGTCTGCAGCAGGGCTCAGCAGCCTCCAGTTGCAGATGGCAGTGTGTGTTTAGTTCCCTGCGGGGTGCAGGAGCTGAAACCTGGGTCGGACCTGGTCTATAGCAGAGCTCAGCAGCCTCCAGAAGCTGATGGCAGTGTGTCTTCAATTCCCTGCGGGGTGCAGGAGCTGATACCTGGGTCGGACCTGGTCTGCAGCAGGGCCCATCACCATCCAGACGCTGATGGCAGTGTGTGTTTAAGTCCTAGTGGGCTGCAGGAGCTGAAACCTGGGTCGGACCTGCTCTATAGTAGAGCTCAGCAGCCTCCAGAAGCTGATGGCAGTGTGTCTTTAAGTCCCTGCGGGGTGGGATAGCTGAAACCTGGGTCGGACCTGGTCTGCAGCAGGGCCCATCACCATCCAGACGCTGATGGCAGTGTGTGTTTAAGTCCTAGTGGGCTGCAGGAGCTGAAACCTGGGTCGGACCTGCTCTATAGTAGAGCTCAGCAGCCTCCAGAAGCTGATGGCAGTGTGTCTTTAAGTCCCTGCGGGGTGGGATAGCTGAAACCTGGGTCGGACCTGGTCTGCAGCAGGGCCCATCACCCTCCAGAAGCTGTTGGCAGTGTGTCTTCCATTCCTAGTGGGGCAGGGGAGCAAAGACCTGGGCAGAGGAGCGCCTGTCTGCATCCGATCCGGCCCCTCAGCAGCCCGCCGTGAGCCTTAGAGAACCCCCCCCCCCCCCCAGCGGGCTCCAGGAACCGGGCCCTGCGTCGGACCCAGCTCAGTAAGGCCCTCCCTCGGGCCCTGCAGCAGGTGGCCCCGTCTATGCAGTCGAAAACCCCGCGAAAATCGGTGTAGAAACGCCCGAGAGGCGTGGTGCGGTTCCCCCGGCCGGTACCGGGTCCGGACCGGTCCGGAAGTCCACCCAGAACACTGCCTGGGGCTTCTGGGCGGCTCCCCAGGCGCAGGCAGTCGAAAACCGCGTGAAAATCGGTTCAGAATTGACAAAACGGCGACCTCGTCGCTCCAAAAACTAAGTCCAAACTAAGCCTTTCGCTTATCGCTTAACGCTTAAGGCGGTCGGCCTTATGGCCAGTAAATGAAAAGTGCCTGCGCCCCTGGAGGTTTTGGAAGGTGCGAGCGATGACCATGCTCGGGTTAGTAGGTGAGGCCATCGGAAAACCAGCGTGAGTTGGCGGGTTTGGGTGGCAATCTATTCCAGGCAGAGTCGACTATCTCTGGGCATCAATTTTGGGATTTTTCCGGCTCTGGTTCTGGGAGAAACGCAGGGGCAAAGTGCACGAGCCGCGGCCGATTTTGGTGGCCTGTCCCTGGGCACAAAGTCTGAGGAGTGTGGGCCTGGTTCTCCGAAAAATACCAGTCTGCTGGAGCTCACTCCCATGGCTCCAGGGGGCACGGCACACCCCCCGGTAGCCGACCAAAGTGCTCTACTCGGGCCAGACTCGGACCCACGACCCGGGGTGAGAACCACAACTACTGGTCATCCTTTTGACCTCCAGGGGGCGCGGCAGAGCCTCCCCAGTCCGACGCAAGTGCCCCACTTGGGCCATACTCAGACCCACGGCCCGGGGCGAGAACCACAACTACTGGTCATCCTTTAGACCTCCAGGGGGCCCGGCACAGCCTCCCTAGACCGACACAAGTGCTCCACTTGGGCTGTACTCTGACCCAAGTCCCGGTGCGAGAACCACAACTACTGGTCATCCTTTAGACCTCCAGGGGGCCCGGCACAGCCTCCCTAGGCCGACACAAGTGCTCCACTTGGGCTATACTCTGACCCAAGTCCCGGGGCGAGAACCACAACTACTGGTCATCCTTTTGACCTCATGGTCATCCTTTAGATCTCCAGGGGGCCCGGCACAGCCTCCCTAGGCCGACACAAGTGCTCCACTTGGGCTATACTCTGACCCAAGTCCCGGGGCGAGAACCACAACTACTGGTCATCCTTTAGACCTCCAGGGGGCACGGCACACCCCCCGGTAGCCGACCAAAGTGCTCTACTCGGGCCAGACTCGGACCCACGACCCGGGGTGAGAACCACAACTACTGGTCATCCTTTAGACCTCCAGGGGGCCCGGCACAGCCTCCCTAGTCCGACACAAGTGCTCCACTTGGGCTATACTCTGACCCAAGTCCCGGGGCGAGAACCACAACTACTGGTCATCCTTTAGACCTCCAGGGGGACCGGCACAGCCTCCCTAGACCGACACAAGTGCACCACTTGGGCCATACTCTGACCCAAGTCCCGGGGCGAGAACCACAACTACTGGTCATCCTTTTGACCTCATGGTCATCCTTTAGACCTCAAGGGGGCACGGCAGAGCCTCCCTAGTCCGACACAAGTGTCCCACTTGGGCTATACTATGACCCAAGTCCCGGGGCGAGAACCACAACTACTGGTCATCCTTTAGACCTCAAGGGGGCACGGCAGAGCCTCCCTAGTCCGACACAAGTGTCCCACTTGGGCCATACTCAGACCCACGGCCCGGGGCGAGAACCACAACTACTGGTCATCCTTTAGACCTCCAGGGGGCCCGGCACAGCCTCCCTAGTCCGACGCAAGTGCTCCACTTGGGCTGTACTCTGACCCAAGTCCCGGGGCGAGAACCACAACTAATGGTCATCCTTTAGACCTCCAGGGGGCACGGCACAGCCTCCCTAGTCCGACACAAGTGCTCCACTTGGGCTATACTCTGACCCAAGTCCCGGGGCGAGAACCACAACTACTGGTCATCCTTTAGACCTCCAGGGGGCACGGCAGAGCCTCCCTAGTCCGACACAAGTGTCCCACTTGGGCTATTCTCTGACCCAAGTCCCGGGGCGAGAACCACAACTACTGGTCATCCTTTAGACCTCCAGGGGGCACGACACAGCCTCCCTAGTCCGACCCAAGTGCTCCACTTGGGCTATACTATGACCCAAGTCCCGGGGCGAGAACCACAACTACTGGTCATCCTTTAGACCTCCAGGGGGCACGGCACAGCCTCCCTAGTCCGACACAAGTGCTCCACTTGGGCTATACTCTGACCCAAGTCCCGGGGCGAGAACCACAACTACTGGTCATCCTTTAGACCTCCAGGGGGCACGGCCCAGCCTCCCTAGTCCGACACAAGTGCTCCACTTGGGCTATACTCTGACCCAAGTCCCGGGGCGAGAACCACAACTACTGGTCATCCTTTTGACCTCATGGTCATCCTTTAGACCTCCAGGGGGCCCGGCACAGCCTCCCTAGGCCGACACAAGTGCTCCACTTGGGCTATACTCTGACCCAAGTCCCGGGGCGAGAACCACAACTACTGGTCATCCTTTAGACCTCCAGGGGGCACGGCACAGCCTCCCTAGTCCGACACAAGTGCTCCACTTGGGCTATACTCTGACCCAAGTCCCGGGGCGAGAACCACAACTACTGGTCATCCTTTTGACCTCATGGTCATCCTTTAGACCTCCAGGGGGCCCGGCACAGCCTCCCTAGACCGACACAAGTGCTCCACTTGGGCTGTACTCTGACCCAAGTCCCGGTGCGAGAACCACAACTACTGGTCATCCTTTAGACCTCCAGGGGGCCCGGCACAGCCTCCCTAGGCCGACACAAGTGCTCCACTTGGGCTATACTCTGACCCAAGTCCCGGGGCGAGAACCACAACTACTGGTCATCCTTTTGACCTCATGGTCATCCTTTAGATCTCCAGGGGGCCCGGCACAGCCTCCCTAGGCCGACACAAGTGCTCCACTTGGGCTATACTCTGACCCAAGTCCCGGGGCGAGAACCACAACTACTGGTCATCCTTTAGACCTCCAGGGGGCACGGCACACCCCCCGGTAGCCGACCAAAGTGCTCTACTCGGGCCAGACTCGGACCCACGACCCGGGGTGAGAACCACAACTACTGGTCATCCTTTAGACCTCCAGGGGGCCCGGCACAGCCTCCCTAGTCCGACACAAGTGCTCCACTTGGGCTATACTCTGACCCAAGTCCCGGGGCGAGAACCACAACTACTGGTCATCCTTTAGACCTCCAGGGGGACCGGCACAGCCTCCCTAGACCGACACAAGTGCACCACTTGGGCCATACTCTGACCCAAGTCCCGGGGCGAGAACCACAACTACTGGTCATCCTTTTGACCTCATGGTCATCCTTTAGACCTCAAGGGGGCACGGCAGAGCCTCCCTAGTCCGACACAAGTGTCCCACTTGGGCTATACTATGACCCAAGTCCCGGGGCGAGAACCACAACTACTGGTCATCCTTTAGACCTCAAGGGGGCACGGCAGAGCCTCCCTAGTCCGACACAAGTGTCCCACTTGGGCCATACTCAGACCCACGGCCCGGGGCGAGAACCACAACTACTGGTCATCCTTTAGACCTCCAGGGGGCCCGGCACAGCCTCCCTAGTCCGACGCAAGTGCTCCACTTGGGCTGTACTCTGACCCAAGTCCCGGGGCGAGAACCACAACTAATGGTCATCCTTTAGACCTCCAGGGGGCACGGCACAGCCTCCCTAGTCCGACACAAGTGCTCCACTTGGGCTATACTCTGACCCAAGTCCCGGGGCGAGAACCACAACTACTGGTCATCCTTTAGACCTCCAGGGGGCACGGCAGAGCCTCCCTAGTCCGACACAAGTGTCCC